>NC_136070.1:88228655-88501155 GCF_964261635.1 Lissotriton helveticus
CTTTGTTGCATATTCCTTTTTTATTCACTGCAGGTTTATCAAATGGGATTAGTCTCTCCGTTTGAACATCTTGGATTGTAGCAAGATTTGGTCTTCTGCTATTTCTTGGGAGTCCACTGGGCCTACTACTTATTATTGGCCACATGATTGTGGTTTTACCAGGTCGATGGATACAACTCTGTTCTCCTTTTTACCAGCAAGGGGCGGTAGTACTACTGATCTTGTTCCGTTGACAGCTAAGACAGGTACTGCTTTTCTGTAAGAAGGCCCAAATTCCTTCTTCACCGCGATCTTCTCTCTGACTAGTTCCCCAATCTTTGGAATCCAGACAGGTCTTGCTGGGACAGGTGGTTTTTCTTCAGTGGTCGTTGTTTTTAACTTTATGTTACTAAGACTTCTTCTTGTTTCATTTAAGTCCTGTAAAACAGCCAAACGGTCTTTGATATCAAAGACTTTTTCTTTCACCACTGAAGTGTGACAATCTAAGTCCTGAATGTGCATTCTAGTGCCGAGCAATAGTTCGTAAGGAGTGATACCTTTTAGAGAATTTCTTGGCAGATTGTTAAGACTATGTTGGACACTTGTTAAATGTTTGACTCACCCATCACCCGAACCTAATACCCTCGCCGTTATAAATTGCTTTATGTCACGTTTTTTTCTTTCCACTACCGCATTTCCCTCAGGATGGAAGGGAGAAGAGTACCGCAATGCAATGCCCATGCTGGTCATGGCCTCTTTGTAAGCTCGAGAGCTAAACGCAGGACCCTGGTCAGAATGTAACATGCCAATTGCGTATGTGCCGATAAAGTCTCGCAAATCTTTTATAACAGTTCTGGCGTCAGCCGAGCGCTGGGGCCTACATTTCTTAAGTGAATATACTCTTATTAATTATGGGAACGCATTTCTCCAGCTGGATTTCTGCGCATAGATAGCCTGATGCTTTCTAATAAAGGTGTCCTGGCAGTAGTCTGGTCCGGTTCACAACTGCGATCTCTGTTGCAGTCTGGACAATCCTTTGCAAATTTGTAATTTTGCAGGCTCATCCAGTATTCTGATTGTAATTCTTTTAGAGATTTCACGATCTCTTGGTGCCTTAGACCCTGCCCCATGTGTGCTTCTTGAATCAAGTAAGCCCTCCGGTTCGTGTTTGGAATTACTCTATCCCCCACTCCAGGGATTTGAGCAAAAGGAACAGAGTTTGCATAAATTATGTATGTATTTTTGAGTGGATAGTCGAGAGGTAATGCTGTATAGTCGCCTTTTAATGAGGCTTCTACCGCTAGCATGGTTTCTCCGTCTATGTGTTTTTTAGACCGCTTTTTTGTGACTACGGAAGCCGGTTAAACCGCTGCCGCTGAGGCTCTGTTAGCCAATGAATTCCCTGCAACGTGAACGCCATCACGTTGATGACTCAGTGTATGTATCACGTGAGTCTTTTGTAGTTCTTTCTGTAAAAGAACTACTTGTTCCCAGAGCTTTTTATGCTTTATTGTGGCACCTGTGTCATCTTTGTAACCGCTTTTGATCCATGTCTGCATGTCATTATTGTAAGACTTGACGCAGTAATGCGAATCGCACACTATTAGTGTGGGGAATTCGCGATCAGCATTTTCAAGCGCCATCTTTAAAGATCTCATTTCAGCTCGCTGAGCTTGTACAGTTTCTGAGTGATTCAGTTTTTGTAATTATCGGTCTGAATTTACCTAAGCGCCAGCGACCTTTAACAATCGCGCACGCAGCATTGTAAAGTTGTTTACCCACAACGTAGTGTTGTGCAAATCTGTCTGTGTAGATTACGTAGCTATATTGTTCGAGAGGCAGAATTTCGATTGGCAGAGGATATTCATGTTCGTATTCTAGATGTTCTAGTTTTTTCATTTTCGGATCAAAAGCGTGTTTCACGTCTTCTGCAGCAAGAGAATTTTCCCATTGTATCCATTTTGGATCTAATGCCACAGAATTTGGAATGCGTGGTCTTGTCACTGCCTTGAGGGCTGATTCTGCTGTTAAAACACATATGTTTCTCCCTTGGACTAGGGCTCTTTCTTTTGCTACAGCAGTTTGAACCGCAGTTAGAATTTTTTCCTTTGAACTGAATTTCATTTCAGCTTGTGTGTACAAGTGTGATTTGTAAGCTATTGGTACCGTTTCTCCCTCATTAGAGGTCAGGTACGTGAATCCGCATCTTCCTGGGATGACTCGGATTACGAGGTTGCGTTCATTTGCGCGTGTTTGCAGTTTTGTTTTAGATAACATGTCTGTTTGTAATGATCTTAAAATTTCTGTGCGTTTCTGAGTCCAATTAATTGGTTTGAAATCAGGTTTTATTAATTCATAGAGAGGTTTAACCCTCTCTGCATAATTTAGAATGTATGTTCTTCCGAAATTCAGGAAACCTAGTATTGATTGTAAGTTCTTCAGTGTTTTTGGTGCTTGGAGTACAGCACATTTCTCTAAGAAATTGTCTGCTAGGCTTTTGCCTTCACTTGATAATTCATATCCTAAAAACAGGACAGTTAGATGGGCAATTCTTGACTTTTTAAAGTTGAATTTATAACCCTCAGATGCGAACCCAAGTATTATGGTGTTCACTCTTTTCAAGTGTGTCTCCAGGTCATCATCTGTGAGATTCATGTCATCGACATAAGATAATGCCTCATCATCATATATTTGTAGTAACTCTGTTACCCTTGCTGGGAATAATCCTGGGCTATTCTTGAATCCCTGTGGGAGTCGACAGAATTGTTTATGCGACCCCATTATTGAGAAAGCGGTCAAATACCTGCTTTCAGGTGCAATGTTTTGACAAAAGAAACCATTTGAGATATCTAATGTTGTT
Organism: Lissotriton helveticus; assembly: GCF_964261635.1. Lineage (NCBI taxonomy): Eukaryota > Metazoa > Chordata > Amphibia > Caudata > Salamandridae > Lissotriton > Lissotriton helveticus. The sequence goes on from NC_136070.1 coordinate 88,231,495, forward strand.
TTATATTTTTTGCGCACAATGTTATTCATTAGTCCTGCACTGTGTGAGTTACGTACTGCAAATGTTTTGCAACAGGAGTTTAGGTGTCTGTAGTCCAAAACTAGACGATATGAATCGTCTGGCTTGGAGACCTGAAACAAAGGATCGTTCATTTTTGAGGTGCATGTTTCAATCACCCCCTGATATTCAGGTTGATCTAAGATCTCCCTGACTTGTTTTTTAGATTCTTGTTTAACTGGGTACTGCCTATGTGCAGTGGGTTGATTTTTTAACTGGATTTTATGGTGAGGAGAATCCTCATCCCATCCTACATATAATGCAGGGGCTTGGGCTACTGCCCATTTTCTTGCAAATGTGTATTTTTTATGAATTGGAATATGATTTGAGAAGGCAGGCATAATCATTTCTTCGCCATGTGAGGCACTCCCTGACAAACTCTGGTGGCCAGTCTTTTTCAGCTAACAGGATGTCATAGCCTTTCGATAAGTTGTCCCAAAAGAGACCCCTTACTTTCCTAGTTTTGTCCCCCTCTATATGCAATGTTATTTCGTATAATTTATGGGGTTTGCTAACTCTGGTGTCTGCAGTTTCCACCTGAATGTATTCATTCGTGTCCACTGTCTCCAGAAGATTCATCAGGATCTTGCGAGCTATGGTTACTTCTGCTGCGCTGTCTAGCATTGTCTGGGCCCACTCTCCGTTTTTCAGTTGTGTCCTCAGTATCCTCGGCATGTTTTATTCTAATACTTGCTACCTTCTTTTTTGGAAATTGTAATTTTTTACTTTGATGAGCAGGTTCCTTGTCTTTGGACTTGACGTGCTCTTCTTTGTGTTCTGACCGTCCTCTTCTTTCCGATTTCTGTGAGGAAGTCTGAAAAGATCGAGAGGGACGTGTATCAATATCTTGATATCTGTCAGGTTTTCTTAATTTATCCCTATCTCTAAGGTTGTATCTTTTCTCAGAGGGCTCCCTGTGGGGAGACTTGCTTCCTCTTTCTGGAGATCTATCTCTCCTTTGAGGAGACCTTCCTCTGGACTGAAATCGTTTTTCTCTGGGAGTGGATTGTTTATTTCCATCCCAACTCTTTTTTGGAGTGGTTAGATTATTTTTAATAAAGGTTTTTTCAGGATTTTCAGTTAGTTGGGGTTTTATTGGTTTCCAAACTATCTCTACCTAGTTCTTCATAGGATTTTTCTATGATTCTGGCAAGTTCAAAAGGTTGTTCTGCTATATCTGTTTCTTTCAATTTCTGGAGGTATGTTATATCGTCCATTGACAATTGAACTAATTCTCTATATGCCTTTATTAATTCTTTTAGTTTTACTAAAAGTTCTTCACTTGACATCTTTTCAATGTCTGGATGTGGTGTGTAGCTGGCTAGAACCGGCCATGTGGCTCCTGGTCTACCTAGTGGACCGAGCCTGGTGATGTGATTTTGATGTTTTAGGGCGCCATTAAACCAGAGCAGGTGCTCTTGGTAAGTTAGTGGGATTTCAACTTCCTCGAAAGGAGCCTATTCATCCGGAGGTTCCTCTATTTTGTAATAGTGGAATTCGTGTGTCACAGCATGTGCTGCTGGAAAATGCATCCATGAATAGAATACCTCTGTCTGCCGATATTCATGGGCCTCTACCACGAATATGACTGTACCACCTCATGATGATACTCCATTTTCTATAAGTTTTTTAGTTATAGTTTTTCTTACATTCACCGGAATGATTATAGCATTCAGGTGATTTTCTTGGAGACTTGTGTCATCCGCTAGGAGTTGAGCTGCTAATTTAGCTTCCTCCCTTTCGTCTTCACTTTCCGTCATTTTTACTAACAGAAAGCTTTTGTTGCAGATCAAGTTTCAAAGAAACAAAGATTAGGTGCACAATATTTTGGAACACTGTATCCTTCAACGTTGACTAAACCAAAAACTAATACATAGGAATCTCTTCCTACTAAGTTCCGGCGAATATTAACCTTTTACCCACCCCAGACGTCTTTTGGAGTATTTACGGGAAAAAGGGTCTGTGTGAAAAAGCACGACTGAGTTACTCTAATGTCTTGCGTTAGATTATCGCCTTACCAAACGTTGGGCGCCATGTAGTGTAGTTCCTATATTCCCAATAGGCTCTGCGCATTGGAATAATATAAACAGCAGTAGGACTGAGGTCATCTAGGTCTCTACTGACTATATTAGACTTAATTAGTTTTGCCAGCTAGCTCAGAGGTCACTAGAAACTTTCTCGAATGTTCAGGAAAGAGTTAACTCTCCTGATTTAGACAAGAAGGGATTAGTTTCTGACAACCGCATAAACATGACAACTTTGATCCCTCAGAATAAAGAGTATATCTCTAGAGTCGTGTGAAAACAATAGACAGCTATTTCACTCAGTCAATCGTGCTTACTTAGTTTCACCAGAGTGCAGAGAAATAGAGAGACGGGCGTTTTCAATAAAAAGGTGTTATTTATTGAGCAGTCTTCTTTCTCATGCAAGAGATGTGAATTGCCACAATTGCAATACTTGTCATAAAGTAAAATGCATACAGTAAAAGGAGTATTATGAAATAATACTTTAAAAGCATTGATATGGTTTCTTAGCCATATGATACTTTAAAATGGATAAAATATATACATACATAAAAACATTGACTAACGTACTCAACTGGTGCTTCCAATATACGCCTACCCCGGAGTACCTGACCTAAGCCTAATACGTGGGAAGAAGTAAGTAAGTTGTAGTTTAAGTTAAGTTGGTTTTTGCCAAGGAATCTGAATCAACAATTCTCTTAAGGGTTTAGTCAGCTCCGTACCTTGGTTCTAGAATGAAGGAGGTCTTGTATCTCTTTCTCAGGACTCGATCTCCCAGCAACCCGCAAGGGTGACTGCAAACACCGGAGCTGAATTTCTGGGCAAGAGAAAAGACAGCGTCTCTCTCAGTGCGTCAATGGGAGGGTCGGCTTCCTTCGGCTCTCGCATCAGCTGGGCGTCGGGCAAGTAGATAGCCGCTCTGCTCCAAACCACCGTGTGTTTGCTTAAGGCATTGTTGGTATATTTATACCTGAAAGGTGCCGGGTTTGACGTAAGGTTGGACATAAGACGTCACTAAGAACTAACAGTTCTTTCTGGATTCCAGGAGTTCTTGTGCAAATCAAAACAAAAGCAGGGGGAATTCCCGGGCTGCTGGAGGCTTGGTTTGTTTAAAGAACGCGTTGTACTTTCTAGGAGTCTATGGGAGCAGCCTTGCCGTATTTGGACTGCATTGGCTATTACTAAATATGGATATGATTCTTATGCCTTTATAAGGATATTATTTGTTATAACCACATAAGGGCATAAATCGGGAATATCGAATTAGGGTGCTAGATAGAATCACAACAAAGGTAAATGGGCATTCCATAATGTTCTTCATTGACAGTGGGGTGTCAATTAATATCATGCCAGTGGATAAGTTCAATAGTCTCTCACCTGTGCCACACCTCATTCATTCCGACACAAAAGTATATACCTGGGTGGCCTCTAAACCATTACAAAGGTATGAGTCATTCACAGCAACAATGCAACACAAAACAACGTCAACACGAGCCACCATTCATGTTCTACAAGGAACCTTGTCTAGTGCATGTCTGCTCAGTTTTACTACAGCGACCGACATGGGGTTGATATCTCTCAGCTACAATGTTTGTCCTCAACCTGACATCAGCAGGCAATTCCCGCTGCTGTTGCATGCCTTGGTGAATCTCAAAAAGATGAGAATACAGTTTCACATCATTGAAGACATTCATCCTGTTGCCCAGAGGCACTGTAGAAGCTGTTGAAAAAAAACTGACAACACTTCTAAAGTATAACATCATTGAACACTCCACAGGCCCCACACCATGGGTCTCGCCCATAGTATTTGTATCAAAGAAAGACAGTGTGGAGCAGTGCGCATTTGTGTCAAAATACACCAGCTAAAAAAGGCCATAGAGAGGGAGAGACATCCTGGTCCTCATATAGCGGACATGATAATTCAACTGAACAGAGCTAAAGTCTTTTCCCACCTTGACCTAAACAAAGGGTATCACCAGCATGAGTTAGAAGAGAAATACGGATATATCACCCCTTTTTTGACTCATGTTGGTTTATTTAGGTAGAAGAGAATGAGCATTGGAGTATCTTTGACTGCTAAGATATTTCTAGATTTTATTTGCAGTTATTCTCATGCTTTCAACTACATTGATTGCATACTGGTTTTTGGAAGCACACAAAGAGAACACAACAAAACTCTCTCCCGAGTGTGGCAGATACTTGCCAATGCTGGCCTCACCCCAAATGCAGCGAAATGCGAATTACATAAAATCAAGCTCAAGTTTTTTGGACACATTTTCTCTGATGGAGGCATGACCCCAGACCCAGACAAGATGCAAGCACTGTCATCCACTTGCCCTCTTCAAGATGTTGACATGCTGCGGTCCTTTCTAGGCATGGCCAGTTACTGCTCCTGATACATTTGCAGTTTTGCTACTCTGAGTTCTCCATTGAGAGACCTAAGCGGTCCCCTGAATGTGATTGAAGTTTTAAAGAAATAAAACATGCAATTGAGAATGTGACTGAAATAGCCTACTTCAACCCCAGGCTATACACTGAAGTCACTGTAGATGCGAGCTGGGTGGGGTTTAGGGGCCATCCTTGCTCAACACAGTGGCCATCCCAATGCTCAAAGAAATATTTTAGCCTATGCCAGTTGAAGTCTATCTGAAACAGAACATGACTACTCTCTGCCTGAAAGGAAGAGTCTGGCGGTGGTGTGGGTCTGCAAACATTTTCATGTATTTCTCTATGGGAAACAATTTACTGTCATCATGGACCTCCAGGCGATGGGGTGTGGCTTGGAAGCCACCGATGTCGGATGTGTGTGCCTGTCGCTCCACCCATCCCGAATCACATCCTGAAAATCAAAAGTCCAACCTGCCTGATACAGAATGGATGGCACAACCGGGAGACAGCCCGGGGGATATGATCCCGCTGCCATGAAGCCTGGAAAAAGCTTGTAAGAGTATAGCTAAGAAGATGTGCTCTGCGAAGGGCCAGGCTCCAAAATGGTCGTTCTGGCCTATTGAGCAGGAAACAGCGAGGGAGAGACGTAGCCTCCTCGCAGAGAGAGGGCGTCTGAGAACTAAGAGAGGTCCACTTGGAGAAACCGAGGAAGGAGTGGTCCGATATTGGGGGCGAAACCTAAACATGACACCTGTGAAAACAGTAGAGACCAAAGGGAGGAGCTCAGAGCCTAGCAGGGGCCTCGGCGTCTCAGCGGCGAGTGAGATGATGGATAGGTTAGCCCATTGCTCCCCCAGGGCGCCTGTTACTGGACCGACCTGGCTGAGTGTGGGATAGAGAAAACTAGTTTGAGGGTGCTGGGAAACTGACAACTGTGGATCACTGCCCCGGACAGCCCGGCAGGATTTGTGGGGTGGGGGCCGCTGACAGCGGGAACTCCCAGTAAGACAGTGCCATAAGAATCAGCCATCATTGGAGTACATACTGGGGAATCACCATGACTCCCAGCTTGGGCCATACCGCAGATGTAACTCACTGCTGGAGGGCACCAGCAGTCTCTCCCCGCAACTGCAAAGATTTGATTGCATCTTGAGCGAGTGCCTGACCCTGGAAACTACTGTTGAATGCTAATGTAGCCAAGAGATGAGCAAGGCGGAGGCTGGCCTATTAAAAGCCTGGAGACATAATGAAGAGGAAGAGACAGAGGTGAGTGGCCCTGTACTGATACAGTTGGCCAAGGTCTGAAATGGGACTACGCATCGCCCCCCCCTATGCTCGTTGGAAACTGCTTAAGGCCCTGGCACGTGTTATGCATCCTTCTCCTGGCCTGCATGCACAGTTAGGAGCTGGGCCTGAACATATGATTTGTCCTCCCGAGAAAAGAATCACCATAAGACCCTCCACACTGTTGCTGTGCTATGTTTGCTGGTGACCTGTTGGGCCAGGATATACAGGTGAGGAGTAGAGCGCCTGCAAATTTGGGTAGCGCACCTACTGGACCTCTCTCTCTCCCCTTGCCTGGTGGAGCAGTGCCGAGGTTATGGGGCTTGTCTGGTCCACGGACAGTGCCCCTAAAAATACCTACCTGACCAAGATGAGAAAGGCCAAGGCGAGGACGGGGGGAGTACCCTAAGACCTCATAGAGGATACCACTGAGCAATAACAGGAGCCACCAGGATTGATCGGCCCCAGTGGACCTGGTGCAACAACAATTGACCAGAACTCTGGAAGCTATTGCAGATACCAAGGCAACCCTCCACCAGGACATCAGTACTGTGTTGGTAGGTCTGGGGCTGCTCAGAGCTGAATACCACAAACTGACGGAAAGGATAAAAACTGCGGCAGCCTCAATCAAAGAACTTACTCCTGCACACCAGGCACTGACACACCAAGTCACAGACCTTACTATCTGGGTTTGCACGCTGGAACGCAAGGCTGAAGAAGTGGAAGGAAGAAACAGGAGGAACAATATCAGAGTGGTCGGAATACTGGAGGGGTCAGAGGGTTGAGATATGATTGCCTTTCTAGAACCTTGGCTACGCAACATAGTTGCACTAACGGGCCTCTCAACATTCTACACACTCAAAACGGCACACATGGTCCCAGCTCACACCCCTGCAACAGGCCGCCCACCACGACCCATGGTGGCAAGACTTCGTCATTATAAAGATGAGGATGCCCTCCTACAAAAAGTACGCTGAGATGACCCATTTGTAAAAGACAATAGCAAGTTTCTATCTTCCCCGACTAAACTGCAGAAGTGTAAAGGCGATGAGCCTCGTTCCTTGAAGGGAAAAAAAGCACTACATGAAGAGAATTCCCAAAACTCCCTAATGTTTCCTGCCAGGCTCTGCATAATGCTCGAAGGAAAGGCACACTTCTGCGAAGACCCTGAGGCAGCCTTGGAATGGCTCGAATCCTACAAAACTGGGGGAACACCCTGAAAATGCAGACTGCCTCTACAACTAGAGACCAGTGGTTCAGGAAGAGGACAAGGAACAAGTCCAAACGGAGACCATCCAGAAAACCAAGTCCCTCCCAGACAGAGAAGGAGAGAGCTGCAGCATTACAGGCAGTGGCCGACATCATGAAAGAAAGAGAACCACTCTCCGAACCAGGCTCCTGTTCAGCAAAGCGGACCGGAGACTCTGACTCTGATGCCTCCCGTGCTGATAGTGCCACACTGCCTGGGATCACCCCAGGAATGGCAGATGACCTTTGAACTGTTGGATCCTCCTGGGCGAGGTCACTCATAGAGAAGCTATGGAACATTTCGGTACCACTCAGCCTGGGCGGGCTAGGGGACTTTACTGGTCGGGCCGGAGTGAACTGGTCCCTAATTGACTGTACATGTACTGCAGCCAGCCCCCTTGCGGAGGGCCATACCTCTGATAAGTTGGAGTCTCCAGATGACCATGATGATCTGATTGCAGTTTGGGCGGCTGGTCGATGCCAGGCTGCTCTGGGGTAAAAGGAGTTTTGTTTTCCTGGGGTTTTTGTTGATATGTTTATGTTATAATTGCAGGGGAGATCCTAGTTCATTGTATCTGTGGTGGGCTGGGGATGAGGGGGCACTGTAGAGCTAAAAAAGACGTTTGAAACACAAAAACGGGAAGGGAGTTTAAAGACCTGCAAGGAAGAGAAACCCCTAAAGTACACACTAGTAACACACAAACATCCTTGGGTCTAAACTCAAACAAAACTCAGTGTCAAGAGTGACAGACTATGGTCTCACACAGATTCTTTAGGGGAAAGATCCCTTTCAGGACGAATACCCTCACCCACCATAGGTGGCATGCTTCATCATTTGGGTCTTTTCTCTTAGTGGGAAAACATAGTCCCACTAAGGGCTACAACCCCTCCTCTGAGGAGAGGGAGCTCAGGGATATTTTAAGTGCACCTACACTATACAGGATATACTAAATCCCAATGATGAGAAAAGTGGTGGGAGGTGAGGGGAAAGGCATTTGGAGAAGTGTGGCTCAATGGTTAGAGTGGCAGACCCTGATGCAGAGGTCTGGCCCGGGACCATGGTTCAATTCCCGCCTCGGCGGGTCTTGTGCTCAATTTCCTCAGACCTGATAATTCTCGCCTTGGTGCCTATTCTAATCATGGGTCCCACTCTGCAACTCTGGGCAATAGCTTGCTTAATCTCCACAACGGCCCCAACAGCGCTAGGATGCCTGGCTGCACCTTGGGGGTGCCCAGGAGTGGGCGCCTCACAGGGAAAAAGCCAGGAAGGGTTCCACAGCGGTATGCGTACAAGCGCCGGAGAGACCCCATCTGGGGTGATTCGGGCGCTATACAAGTACTACAACATTTACATAACTGTGGGGGGACAGACCCACATTATCTGCCCATATGCAGATGACCTCTTGATCTATCTTAGTGACGCAGTGGTGGGCTCTGCAACAGTGGGGCAGTTTGACAGCCTATCGGGACTGCAAGTTAACAGGAGTAAGACCTATTTATTCTCCACAACGGTGGAACTGCCCCGCCCCCTGAGTCTCCCTGTAGATCTTCTCAAATGGGCCCTCTCCACCTATAGATACCTGGGGATTCATATTGTCCACTCCTTAGATGACCTACACGAGGTAAATCTCGAAAGAGCTCAGTTATGCGTCCCTTTCTGGTGCTCCCTTCAGTTACCAATTATGGCCCAAATCTCCCTATCTAAAATGGTTATGCTGCCACGCCTGCTAGATTGTTTCATTAATCTTCCTACCAACATACCTGCCATGTGGTTTAGACAGTTATACACACTACTACGGGATCTTATATGAGAGAAGACTAGAAGGAGGGTATCCTTATCCACACTGCCGCGCCCCGGGACCGAGGGTGGCTTGAGGGTGCCAAACCTCAAGCTCTATTTCCTGGCCTCCAACTGCAGTGGTTAGCATAGTTGCTGGAGGGAACGGGCCCAAAGATGATGGACAGGCCAAATTCTGGAACCCTCACAGATTTGCTGTTGGCCAAAATGCTTCACACAGCGGTGGTCATCCCCCAACAACTGATATCTGTTTTATTTTATGTGAATTTATGTCATTGTGAAAATTGAAAATAAAGTGGTTAAACAAATTGGTGTAATGACCATTACTGACATTTAAATGAATGTTCAGATCATCCCATACAATGGTTGGTAAAACAGACATTTGATCCAGATGCCCATGTACATTTGAATTCTCTAGATTTATGTTCAATAGTATTTGTATTTTTCTTAGGGCATACAATGGACTGTATAGACATCAAAATGGGCTCTAATATAATACTTCCTTTATTTATCTCATACAATTGTGCAATGCGCTTGGACCCACATTCCTGTGGGATAAGCTCTGCTTTTTGTGATCTTTGCATGTGCCCTGTAAAACGAACCAGTGACATTTCTTGATATTTTTACTTCATATGCAATTACTCATGCATACCCACTTTTCATTGCACTTTTATACTTTACTTTAAAAGCCTTCATACAGCTCCTATAAATACTTCTGGCCTGTAAATATTACCCTCTCGATAAAACACATATAGGAATATTTTGCCTTAGTTTCTGAATGTTAACTGCAAGTTTAGTTTGAGTTTTCCACTGTGTACACTTTTTATTAAACCAGCCTGCCCTAGACTTAAAAACATCCGAAAGCTTTCTATTCCCTACCTCACAATTATAATTATTAGTATAGTCTTGCAATGAGGACAATCATTTTGCAAATGTCTACAGTTGTCAGGAATCTAAAGGTGGAGTTGCCCACTGTTCACATTGTTCTGGGCATTCCTAAGCTATGTATCCTAGTAAATGCAGTAAAATGCAGTCCGCACACACAGTGCATTTGTCTTTGCTTCAATTTTCAAATCCAGTCAATGTTGACACCAGTGTTTTGTCCATGTAGACACACCAGAAATGTAGTTTATTTTTATTTATATTTTTGCAGTTTTATATAGCGCAAACTCAACCGGAAAGTATCATAACGCTTTACATGAGCACCGGTTGCATTACAAACGGATATATTCTTTTTTTTGGGGGGGGGGGCTCAGGGGGATAAAGCGATTTACCCAGAATCACAGGATGCTTGATCCTCACACCAGACTCAAATCTGGTTCCCCAGCTTCGAGGTCGGCCACTCTAGTTGTTATGCCACACCGTCTGATCTGTTGAAGGGAACAGCACCTGCTGCACACTTCATGAGGATTGGTGCCCAACAGCTCAGATGGGCCCTGGCCCTGGCAACCAAGCACTGACTTTCCTAAAGAGCAGGAGCTTGTCTGAAGATAAAGTTTCACACTCATTACAATTTGGTTCCAGTCCTCATCAGAGAATCCATTATGGTAACTACACTTAAAATACATGTGAAAGGTGCCCAGTGTCTCGTTAAAATGGTTCCATTCAGGAGGAAAAAGCCACAATGGACAGAAAAAAATCCTCCTTGGCAAAATTGAGTTTTGCAGGAATTCAAAAGTAAGACACCAAAAGTACCCTTAGACAGGGCAAAGAAGGAGCTCAGCATATAATCTTCAAGGCAGGAAAATTCAATAGGAAAACCTACTGCAAACAAGAGCAAATATCAATGTCAAAACACAAAAAAAGGTAAGAAATAAACATAGTGAAAAATAGAGGATTTGAGAATGTTGCAACCATCCTTCTCTGACCAAAGCCTCCTTATATCTGAATTAGGCAAGAAATTCTATCATAGGGAAATCATTGGGCACCATCTTTGGCAGGAAAGCTTTGCCAACATAAACTGGAATGGCAACCATCTTGATTAGGAATAGATATGTCTAACCAAGCCCACCTTCTTAGGGAAGTGATGTTTCCTTTCTTTGGCAGACACTAGAAGGAAAGCCATATATTTAATATCTTGCCCTTCATCCAGCTGGTATTTTGATCCTAAAGACCCCGGTGCTTTTTCATCCTACTCCTCTGTCTAGCAGTTCTTAATTTGAGCCTGTGGTTTCTGGTGCTCGACACCAGCATTTTATTGTCAACACTAGCACTAATCACAGTCTGCCACAAGGTGGCGCAATTTACCCTTTCAGAGACCACTACAACAACAGATGTTTATTAATTCAATATACATTAAAAATGATTAATACCTGCCGTTGTAGAAGTGTGATGGTTAGTAGTTGTGTTGTTATTGTAATTGGCAACGCTGACATGGGCATTATGCTGTGGAAGCAGAAGTGGGCTCCTGACGAGTAGCCTGGCACTTATTGTTTTAGAATTAAGCACTGCTGCCCAGTGTCAAGAACCATGCACAAAGCAGCCCACCAAGGCAAGAGGACCTCCAAGGTTGCTGATGGCACACCAACACCAGCCTGCAGTTCTGAAAGGAGCAGCTGGTGAATCCACCCACGGGCCGGAATAGGAACAGAAACCAGCCCTGGCAGTCCGCTCAACCGTCCCGTGGGGGCATGGAGGGGATGATGCTACTGAGAAAAGTGCCATCTAGTGTTGAGCACCACTTCCGCTTTTGTTACAGGGGGGCGATATTGCAGCACTGATGCAAATCCGGCACCCGTTAACAATACTTGCCCCCAAGGGTCAAAAACTGTCACCCACCCTTCTGGCCCACCGGGAAAATGCCCGGTGCTTGCTACAGCCAGTCCGGCCCTGAATACACCCTTCAAGACAGGCAGAATACACAAGAGACACACTATCGTCCATCCCGCTGAAATGGGATACGCCGGCGCCTGCACAGAATCAAGACTGCTCCCTGGTATGTACCAACTGTGAGAGTAACAAGAAATATAGAGCTGCTGTGCCTTGAGCAAAATGTATTGTGCCAGGATCACCATCTGAAATTAGACTGCTCGACTCCAGGAGAGACCCCAGAATTAAGGGGAAGCTCTGCTCTCGTTACACCTCTGTCCCACATTTCTGCGTCCTCAGATACTGAGTGACTTGTTGATGTTGCAACATTGGTATAAGAAGGTAACATGGTCTTTTTCTGAATAGAGAAGTCATGTTAGCATAATTTGAGTTTTCTCTGTGTAATTATCATTGTCCATTTTAGCTTGTGAAATTATATAAAGATGAAACACTTAAAACCGTTTTTAGACCATTGAAGCTTGTCCAGCTGTCTGCCATGGGGCAGATGCAATGACCCCACCTTCCAGGCAGAGGACTGTTTGCCCAGCGTGGAAGATATCTCTGAGCTGTAAAGCGAGGTGCTGCAATTGCTCCATTTAAAGCAATTGAAGTGCTGACACTGCATAACAATTTACACGAAGGAAACAGTCACCCAAAGTTGGAGTCTGTTTTCTCTGAGCAAAAAAACAAATTGCCCAACACATCAGGTGTCTTATCCCTGCCTTTAGGGCATTCTTCATTTTCCCTATTCATGTCCTCCATACCTCACATGGCACACAATAACACGGAAAATTAAAGACATTGTCCTGCCCTCAACAGGGTGGGACAATTATCATTGTGACCTGGCAACCCCATGGCTGTTTAGCTGCCAGGACAAAGGTTCACACAAGCAGAGTTAGAAGAGACCTCCTTACCTGTGTAAACTTGGCTATGTTATGTTAAGAAGTTTTATAGAGCGCGTAGCTGCCCAACGATTTCCCAACGCTAAGAGACCGATACAATGCAGAAGTTAGAGAAGGATTAATGATACTGATAGACCAGCCAGGTTTTAATCCATTTTTGGAAGGTTGCTTCTGTTTCTAGAAGTCTTAATTCGTTTGGGAGGGAATTGTGCAGCTGGGGTGCCAGATGCTCAAAAGATCTACCTCCCCATTTGGCTCTCCTAAGTCTGGCCGTTTTTAGTAGCCGTTCAGAGCAGGATCTGAGGCTTCTGTTTGGGACATAAAGGCTCATAAGGTCTTTGATTTTCCAGGGACCCTTGTTATGTATGGCTCTGTGTGTAAGACAAAGTGCCTTGAACTTAATTCTAGCCTCAATAGGAAGCCAGTCAAGAGCTTTTAGAAGCTTTCTGGCTGATTCCTCTATTGGGACCTTACACAGCAGTCTTACTGCTACATCCTGGACAACCTGGAGTCTTTTGATGACACATTTTGGTGCCCCCAGGAAGAGTGAATTTCAATAGTCCAGATGAGATGTGACTAGGGAATGGATCACTGTCTTTCTGAGCTGCCCGGGAATACGCTCCAGTATCTTGCGGAGCATTCTAAGTAATCCAAAACAGGTGCCTACCAGTTTCTTGTCTTGGGTCTCTATTGTTAGTTCCCTATCGAGCAAAAAGCCAAGATTTTTTATAGTCACGTTCGGAGTTGGTGGGCTGCCTAAGCAGTTAGGCCCGCTGATCAAAGGCCGGGGAACCGCATTGTTTACAAGGACCATCAGCTCCGTTTTATCCCTGTTCAGCTTCAGAAAGCTGCTTGTCATCCATTCCACAACCCTTTCCAGAAAGGGTGCTAAACTGTCAGAATTACTGTTGGATCTGGGGTCTAGAGAGACCACCAGCTGTGTCTCATCTGCATAGGATATCATAGAGACACCGAACTCTTGGGCTATCCATGCTAGTTGTCCCATATAGACATTAAACAATGTGGGACTCAGCGAGGGGCCCGAGGCATCCCGCATGTCAATGGCATTGGTGCTTCAACCACATAAAATAGAGCAGTGGAACTGCACGTTTCGTGCGGAAGTGCTCCAGCTCCTGCAAACTGGAAATGAGCCTTTCCCTCCCAAGAGCAAATGCATAATCAAGCAGCACTGGCACCATGACCATCCGCCCAAATACCTTTCAGACAGGCAGTTGCATCTAACGCAATTTACGCAGCTTTACTCTGTTGCCTCGCCACCTCAGGGCAAGCGGCTGCATTTTAGGGTCAGAGTGGGCATAGCTCCATTTAGCTGACATATCTCAGTCTGTCTCCAGGGCTCAGTGCATGTGTTAGTAACAAGGCAACAGAAATTCTGGGGCATATTTACAAAGAAATGACGCAGCATGGCGCAGCAATCAATTTAGTAGCACCTTCACAAGAATATAGCACACCCCTGTGTTTTCCCTTACCCTGGTGCTAAAAAAGCTGCCTAGCGCCAATGTAGACACCCTTGCACCATGGTGCAAGGGTGCCTGCATTGCAGGGAAGATTGTTTATGTGCAGGAAGGGGCACCTTAGCGCACATAAACAATCGTTAAAGGTGAGGAGCACAAAACGAGGAGAAATAAATGTATTTCTCCTCATTGCACAACTCTAACGCCTGCTCTTCAATGGCGCTAGTTTTTTGCGCTGCCTCAGATTCACAGATCCTTGTAAATCTGGGGCAGAGTCAAAAAGCAATGGGTGTTGCGGTGAAACACCCACAGCAGCACCGATTGCGCACCACCTTTCAAGCAAAGTAATGCGGAAAAGGGGCCATGTTTTCAAGGCCATGAAAAGCCACGCAGGGTGGCTTTGCGTGGCCCTGTAAGTATGGACCAGCACGCAGTGCCACTGGAGCGTCAACAAAAGTGATGCTCCGGTGGTGCTAGGGGCTTGCAAATATGCCCCTCTATCTTAAGGTGCTCACATAACGTCCTAGCCATCCCCACCCTGGAACGCCCATCCCTGCCCATGTAAAGTTCATGTTTTCGTACCGTGCATTACCACTCATAAAAGATGGCATTAGTGCGTCTACGTGCAACTTTAGTGCACAAATGTCTTTTGCGAATCGAGACCACTACTGTTAGAAATTAAACAGCTATCTTTTTTCACCTCTTTTTATCTTCTCTTTTGAATTATTTGCTCATTTTTTCTTGTATATATTAATTGTTCTATTTTATTCATAATGTGTTCATTTGCTTAATATATGTCTCTCTTTTTCTGAAAACGTAATAAAAGAATTATTAAACAAAAAAACAGTTTGGCACTGCAACAGGGCACCTTTCACCCACCCATCCGGATGTCCCAACCCTGCCTGACAGGATGGATCCAGAGTCGAAGACGTGGAGGTAAAAGAAAACATCCAGCTATGAGGACAGGAGAGAATAGTAAAGTTGGTTAACATGCCACAATCAGCAGGTGCATCAGATAATATTCACGGTCTCATGGAAGTTATGGCATGTGTCAGACAGCAGGGTTTCATTGTGCTTCAGTCGTTTTCTGCACCATTGATAGTTACAGTGCGTTGCACACAGGTTGCCGGATCAATGTGCGAATGATGCACATTAAACATGCCAGTGTTGTTCCTATCTTTTACCTCTCTGGGGTGCTGGTCCTCGCATACAACTTCAGCATCCTTATGATGACAGCAGAAATAATAGATTTACCGTTTTGGTGGATTTTTCCACTAACAGCACATATAAAACATGAAACCTATCAGTTTCCACTGTAAGCACAAGTGTTATTTCACATCCCCTTGGGAACATCTTCTGTCCAAGGAAATCAACTTGACATTAAGGAAAGCGATGAAACGGGTGAGAAATGGGAAACAGAAATCACAAACCGACATTTAATAGGATTGAAAATGTAAAACAAGTGCTGGGATCTGTTGCAGTTCACTGAATTCCAGGACGTCCCCTCTCCCTTGTCTAAATCGCTCGGAAATTCAATTTACTCTTCTCCTTTGCTCTATTCCCTTTTATTAACTTCTTCGCTTGCAGGCCTCACAAGGCATTTAATGGGGTGATAAAATTATGCACCAATTAGAGAGCAGGCGAGAGAGGGAAGGAAACAGCAGCGAAGAAGGATAAATGGACAGACTCGAGGGCACCCCTATTGGACAGCTTTTCTGCCTGCTATCCAGCCCCCTAATCTATGCCAATTTATTGTAGGTAGTCTCTCTATGCGCCCACCGCTTGCATGTGAAATAGGATTCATGTCTGCGCTCTTTATAAATACCAAGGTCCTCATTTATGAAAAGTGACGCATCGCTGCGTGAAAACAGTGATGCGTCACTTTTCACTGCGCCCTCCTTGCGACACCAATGATGCGTCATATTTACAGTATGACGCATCATGGTGCAAGGAGTTACAGATACGTCAGTATTTCTGACGTATCTGTATGGCGCAAAAGTGACGCATTGCTGGAGTGTGTCACAAAAGTGACGCAACTCCAGCAATGTGTCCTTTCACATGGGGCAACCCCCATGTGAAAGGGCCTGCGTCAGTCTTGTGCCTGCTGTGAGGCAGGCGTAAAAAAATGACGCATTTGCGTCGTAGAAGTGATGCAGTGAAATCTCATAGATTTCACTGCGTCATTTCTATGAGGCTTACTTGCGTCAAAACGCCCCCCCCCTGCATACATTAGACCTGGCGCAGGTATAATGTGGCGCAGGAGTTAACAAAGTGACGCATCTACCTAGATGCGTCACTTTGTAAATATGACGCAACATGGCACATTTTTTTACCCTGCTGGTGCGTCCCAAAAAGTGACGCACCAGCAGGGCAAAAGTGACGCAAGGGCTCATAAATAAGCCCCCAAGGCAGGCAGACAGAAGGATAGAAGGGAAGGACAGGAGGACAAACAAATCCATGAATAGAATGATGGATGGGCATACAGGCAGACGGGAAACATCCTTTACAACGCAACTTTTACCACGCAGTGCCTTTACGACGCAACCATTACAATGCAAGTCATTACAACGCATTGCGCTGGGGGGCGCTCCAGGATAGGGAATAGATTTAATTTACTATCCAACACCTTCCCTACTATCCACGGAGACTGGAGTTGGAATAGTAAATTAAACTATTCACTATCCAGCACCCCAAAGCGCTATGCGTTGTAACAGCATGCGTTGTAAAAACTGCATCGTAACAGCATTCGTGGTAAAAGCATGCGTTGTAATGTCATACATCCCAGGCAGACAAAAGCATAGAAGAACAGACAGGTGTACCAATGAGCCGACAGGTGAGTAGAGGGATGGGCAGACCGACAGATATACATGAAGCAGCTGAGGTCCCGCCTCTTCACACAATCCCCACAATAAGCTCTATAAAGCGATCACTGACTGGGTGCATTGTGTAGCATATTGAGACTATGCGCACAGGACCCTTGTGGTTGTGGGGAGGACTCTAGACAGGTACTGCATAATAGGGAGAGAGGTATAAGGGTGTGGTGAATAAAAAGTATGATGTAATGTTCAGTGTGTGAGTGTATGCTGAAGAATAAAGTAAGGTTTGACCGCGGCTCCCGTGTGATGTATTTCATCTGCATGCTCCAGGGCTGGAGAAGATGCTACACATTGGGTAAATGCTACGTTCAAAACTGTTAACCTCTCACCACTCAATGTAATCCCAACACCTTCATCCCAATCGGTCCAGGTGCACTATATAAATGGATACACAATAATAGATAGACTTATGGAAAGACATGTGGCTCACCAATTAGACAGATGTCTAGTCCGAGTGATAGATTAAAGTAGCATACACGGGGCTAAGAAGTTTGTAAAAAAAAAAAAGGATTAAGCGGGAGTGGGAGTAATGGGATTGTAAACATAAATGGAAGTAAAGCAGAAGGGGGTAAATGCTTCTTTTAAAAAAAGACTTCAACAGCAGGGGGAATAAGGTGTTTGCTAGAAATGGAGGTCTCTAGTTGACAGTGGCTTGTACCCTGTCCAAATAGGGACCCTTCCTTCTAGTCAGGGGAAGGGAGTTACACACCCTGATAATCCCGGCTCACCCCCTTGGTAGTTTGGCACGTCCAGTTGCAATGTGTAAAGAATTTGCACATAACACAGGCAGTAACCCAGTCAAAGCACTACAAGTGGACACCACACCAGTTTAGAAACATACCCAATCTTTATCTAAACCAAACAAGACCAAAACAACAAAGATTTAACATACACAACTCAAGAGATCACTTTTTAAAAGTTTAAGCAACTCTGTCAATCGAACTCTAGAGATGAGTTGATTTTAGAATAAAGTACCTTTGTTGCATCAAAATCCAAGACAAAAAACAGACGCAAAGGAGAGAAGCGTCGGACAAAACAGCGATGCGTCAATTCTTGAAGTCCCATGGGAATGGAGGAGTCAGTTCTGCTGCATGCAGGAGAAGGGTTGCGTCGATTCCTGCATTTCTGTGATGCATGGAAATTCGAAAGCGGCACCTTTCTGAGTGGCAATGTGCTGGAAACTTGGTGCACAGGTGCAATGTGTGGAATTCCGGACGCCCTGGAGTCGACGCAGAGGTGTCGAAACAGGTGTTGATTCGATCCTTCCAGCCATAGACCGGTGATGCATCGATTCCTTCAGCTGCACAGCAGGGCCTGCATCGTAGTTGGAGTGGGAGTCTCGGACATCGGAGACGCAATGCTCTGGACTCGGGCGGCAGCGGTTCTTCTGGACGAAAAACAAGCCAGAGGTGGCTCATCTGCTAAGGCGGAGGAGTGTCACCCCCACTGCTCTCAGAGTGAGAAAAAGGAGAAATAAAACAATATTAACATTGTTATTATTGTTTTATTGTTCGCAGCTAGAGGGCTGGTTTAGGGTGGGGTGGAGCTGGTGTCACAAGGGGAGGAGTGGTTCACTCACTTAAGTCTGCATGACTGTTTGGCTAGCCGTCTTGGGCTGGCCAAAGAGTCATGTGCACTTATTATGTTCTCCACCGGGCTGTAATACATAGTCTGGGTGGAGAACATGTACAGGCTACCAGTCTCCATCTGAGAGCCAAAACACGGGGCTCAGACCAATCACAAAACACTGCATTGCAGCGTTGTGATTGGCCTAGGGGAGCCTATGTGCTTCCAGCTTCCGAGACTTGGCAGGAAGAGAAGCAGTGAGACGACGGTGAGGAGATGGTGGCTGGGGTTGTATTTTGTTCTGCCCTGCCTTCCCTCCGCCACCAGGCGCTGCATTGGTTTTTCAGCAGCACCATGGTGATGCTTTGGTTTTTCAACCGCAAGCAAGCAGTGGGAAAAACACAGCTGGAAGGGTGATGTATGGAATTTTAGTCTTTAAAGCAGTTAAACTTCCTACAATTGGCACCACTTGACAGGTCAGAACACCCAGCAGAGGAGTTATGAGGGGGCTGAAGATGAACTCTTTGATTGCCCTGAGACTTATAAACAGGAGGTAAGCACACATAAGCTCTTGGAGAATCTTCTCAAGCAGGATACCAAAGAAAAAGTCCAGTCCCTTTAATCTCTCCTAAACAGAAGCAGCCACTGCAGGCTAACTCAGCAAAGCAGCACAGGGGAAGAATTCCTCCTGACAGCTTTCCAGCTCTTCCTCTCAGCAGAGTTTCCTCTTGATCCAGAAGTGTCCTAAAAATGTGGGATTACAGTTCCAATACTGATACCACATTTCGCCTTTGAAGTAAGTACACTTCAAAGGACAGTCTTTGTAGTGCACAATTCCTGTCTTCCCCTGTCCTGGTTCCACACAACGGGGGAGGGTGGGACAACATTGTGAGAGGACAGGCACAGCCCTATTCAGGTGTCAGTGACAACTCTTTCCACCACACAAGCTCAGGAAAGCCCATCAGCCTGGTGAGGGGAAATCAGGATTTGCAGGGCACACCTCAGCTCCCTTTATGTGACTGTCTAGAGTGAATGCACAAACAGCCCAACTGTCAGTCTAAAGCAGCCGTGGATTCCACAGACAGGCAGAGACACAGGATGGTAATACAAGAAAATGTCCATGTTCTAAAAGTGGTGTTTTAAAACATACAATTTAAAACCCACCTTCACAGAAAGATGTGTTTTAAATTCTGAGTTCAGGGAACCCAAACTCCAAATCTGTATCTCTTCCCAATAGAAAGTTACACTTGTAAGATGTTACAAGGAAGCGCCAATGATAACCCATGGGAGAGATAGTCCTTGCAATAGTGAAAAACTAATTTAGCAGTATTTCACTGTTACTAAAGCAGGGGGTTGGAACACTCCTTGCCAATCACAGCCCTATATGGATGGATATCATTTCCTTCTCAAATGGCTTAGAAGCCTGTTTTTTGTCTACCGGCTGCCGACATGATTTTCAAGTTTACTGCTGCCAACAAAGCCTTCGCGCAACACTTGTGTGTCAATTGAAATGCCATGTCTGCTCTAAACTGCATGTTTGACCGGATGCAAGATTTTGCCCTCAGAAAGCCGGTAACCAGGCGAAACGCATTGGCTGTGCCTATCTGTATTTGCTGAAGAAGAAATTGCTTAAAGAGTCAAAGAAACAACCAAAGGATCTATTTGTTTCATTTTCTCTTGGTGTTCTTTGTACTAATTGTTGTATGGGTACTCTGTTTTGTTATCTCTTTATTGTCTTCTCATGTAATGCAAGGGAAGGTTTAGTCCTAGCAAGTGGATGCACTTGCCAGGTCAACATCGCAGTTTAAAACTGCACTCACAGAGACTGCAATGGCAGGTTAAAGACAAGCTTACAGTGCTACTCATGGGGGTGGTACAACCAGTGCTGTAGACCAACTAGTAGCATTTGATTTACAGGCACCAGGCACACACTATGTACTTTACTAGGAACTTACTAGTAAATCGAATATGCCAATCATGGATTACCAATCATAATCACATGTTACACAGGGAGCACTTGCACTGTAGCGCTGATCAGCAGTGGTAAAGTGCCCAGAGTACATAAACCGGCAAAACAGAGTCCAGCATACCGTCAAAATACAGGTGGTAGAGGCAAAAAGACAGGGGAAGCCATGCCAATGATGCCAGGTCCAACAGGGTTTGTACAAATATTAAAGTGAGTAAATCAGGGTAACTAAGGGGTTTATAAAAAATGGGGGTAAAAGGGGCAAAGGGTAGGGAAGATAAACAAAGATTACATTTATATACAAACAAGTTTTTATAGAAGGCTCACTTCAGCATTCTTGTCCATACTCTAGTAATCTCTACAATACATTCAGGAAATTCTGTCTATCCACCCATCTGCACTAGGAGCTGACCTGGCTTACCAGCTCGAACTGGCCTGTACCTACTGGAGGAGGACCAAGGATAATGTGCATATAGCTTATCTCTGTCTGGAGTGGAATAGATGAAAATGAATGGACTGAAATACAGCCAGATCGACTGCCAGTGGCTGAGATTTTTTACAAGCATCCCATTCATCACCCTGTTGTTTTCCTCACTTAAACTAAGACGTCCATGAAGTACATGCTGCTGTCAATGTTTCAAGCACCCGCTTCTCACTGAATACAGGGAGCTGGATCCTGAGAGGATGCTGGAGAAGACGGGTACTCTTTGACTTCTTTATGTCTACCGAAGGTTTAATCATGGCAGGCTTTTATACCTGGTGTGTCGGTGTTCTAGTAATTCAGGAGTTTCTCGCTGCCTCAGGTGTCTCATTTTGTGACTCAGGAAAGGAGAGGAATTGACCTCACAGAGATCTTCCAAGCCCCAAGCCTTCATGTAGTTGTCTTCTTATGGGAACATCTGCTCCTACTGGACCCAGTGAACACATTCACTACTCACTACTCTGATAACTGTGATGCACATGGAACATTTGCCTACCCCCAAGAGCCAGATCAATACTGCCTTTGCGACTGCTGACTGAAGCCATCAGTGCATCTGGAAGATAATCCATCCTCTCTTATGCAGACCTGCAGGATAGGGTAGGTGGAGACAGCTTTCCAGCATTAGCAATAGGGATTTTTGTCTCTGAGGTGGGGTACACTTCATTAAGAATAACTATGATGAGGGATGAAGGGATTTGCCCACATTAGAGGTTCTGCGGTCCCATCGAACTACTTACATTTCTAAAAGGGTGGACCTCTCTTTCTACACCATCTGCACTCACCTCCACCACAGCTCTCATGCGTCACACAAGGACTCCGGGAACCCAGTGTGTTTTACCCTGGCCTTTGGCAGGTCTGAGGGACCAGGAAGTAATACCATCCACCGGTATCTGCCTCCTCTGACATAGGCAAGTGTCTTTTGGAGGCTGGAGGTCAGCTCACACACTGGGAGTGGGACGGTCTGTGCCCGAAAGCAGTGGATAAGACTATCCTTAGAGGATGATTCCTGTAGCCTGCCACTGATAATCCCAGGGCAGCTTCAACATCTAGCTAAGGCCTCGTTCCAGAGACGGCTTCACCAAAAATGAACTGAAAACAAAAGAATAATTCAGATCAATCCCAAATGGAGATCGCTCTTTGGCAGTGTTGAAGTCCACCTGCTCTGGGTTTCAGTTACTATGCTGGCAGTTATGATAGTGAAGGCAAATGTATGTAGAATCCTGGACCCAGGAGTCAGGAGCTCTCTCTCTGGTCCTGTACATTAAGGTAAATAGGAATGTGTGCTGCACAAGCAGTGGCTGCTCCTCAGCCAGGGCAGAGGAGCACTGCCACACTTCTCAAAAGGAAAACTAAAAGAATAATAACATATCATTATTATCATTTTAGTATTCAGTGACTCTCAGGGCAGGGTGGGGCTGGTCAGAGCAGGGAGAGGAGTGGTTTGCACTCCTTAAGTGCGCAGGACTGCTTGGCCGGCCCTCCTGGGCCGCATTGTGACCAGTCAACTGCCTTTAGGTTTCTGGGTACAGAAGATCTACAGCAGGGCCCCTGCACTGCCACTTGCCATGTATAAGGATGAAGCTGCAAACAAACTGATGTACTTAAATTGCTAATTTTCTCTTGTGAGCTTAAAGAAAAGTAAAACGTATATCAGGAATTAAATGTATGTCAGGAATTGCAGAAAAGAAATGAAATGAGTGGAAACTGTGAGATTAGAAGCACCTTAATGCTGTATGAGAAACTTACAGAACATATGTCATATCTGCCTAGCCTCACAGAAGGAACAAACCTGAGAAGTGAGAATGTAGAGTGTGAACTTACAATCATCTTCCAATCTTCTCTTCCCTTACACAGCTGCCTCTAGAATTGCCTGAAAGGTCTGCAAATAGATAAGGCATTCCAGCTAAATGTTGGAAAGTGGATCAATAGTGGGGGCTAATGTATATCTGTCACTGACAATAAGGCCACTAACACAGTATAGGGCTCAGAATAGGTCCTAGAAAATTATTCCCATGCTCAACCCCTTGGTAGCTTGGCGGCAAGCAGGCAGGCTTCACTTAATAAACATGGATGTAAAGCATTTAAAAACACCAATTCAGTAAATGATTAAGAAACAATGCATAATAAAAATCCAACACAAATTTATAACAATATGAGATATTTTTATCTTTAAATTGACACCAAAACGAGAAAAATCCAATGTAGGGAACCAGAGATATGAATATTCAAAAATTTAGCAATTTCTAGCACATAGAAACCTATAGCACCCTATCAGGAAATCTGGTCGCGATAGACCGGGTCAAAGTCAAAGTTTTGGGCTGACCACAATGGACCCCTGCTCGGCTACCACTCGCAGTAGGTTCCGGTCACAGTTTATACCTTCGGACTTAGAAAGTTTTCTGGAGCTTTTAGTTGCCGGGTCCCTCGATGCTCTTCACCAGGCCGGATTCGGTGAGGGTTCGCCAGCCTCAGATTTTGTCTACTCCCAGTCAAACTCTGGAAGCAGGACCTACGGAGCTTTTCAGCCGGACAAAGTTGGACGGCAGGCGGCTCGCGGTTGAAGGCAGGCGGCTTGGCTGGCCAGGTTAAGTCGGTCCCCTTATGGAGCTTTTTTTCAAAGTTGCTCCAAAGTTCTCCAAACTCCTGGAACTTCTTCCTGAAGTTTCCCATAGGGTCCCAAAGTGGCTCAATCTCACTCCAAGGGTCTGGCATCTCCAAGATCCTTGAAAGTTGTGGACTTCAGTTCCCACAATCCACTTGGACAAAATCCTTACAAATCCACTGGTAGTTCTCCAGGTTGATGATCCTTGGTGGTGATGGTCCAAGTGAGCTCTGTTAACCTGTAGCTTGCAGGGAGTCTACTCTTTAGTCTTTTTACAGCGAGGTAATCAACAGGCTGTAGTTTCAGATGGTGCAGAAGGTGCAATCTTTTGAGTGCTGGCTTTAGGCAATGCACATCCAACTTCTCATCATGGCCCGTCTTGCTTTCTTAGGTTTCAAGCAGCAGATCTGAGGGGCTCTGCCCTTCTCAGCTACTTATTCCAACTTTTCTGGGTCAAGCCGGAGGTCACTCCTGCCCAATGGGCTGCAGGGTACCACCCAAAGGTCTGACCACTTCCTGCAGAGTGTGGCACTATGTTGTCCCAGACTGCACCAATTCTTCCAAATTCATAAAGGTCCAGCAAGGATAGAAGAGCTGGCTACACACAGCCCTAGAATGGCTAATCTCCATAGTCTTTCCTCCTGCATCTACTCATTCCTTCCTTAATCCTAACATCTGGCTGGGGTCCTCAAAAGTAAAGTTGTAAATGCCACTGGGGCCCTCCCCATCCCTTGAAGTCCATGGTTTATGACTCCTTTCCCTGCTCTGGTATTCCTGTGCAACAGAACACTGCCCTCCCGGCAGAGCGGGTCAACCCCAGGAGGTCTTTATCACCTCTTTAAAGAAACCTGGCTAATCCACTTAACTATGACCAATCAGGACAGACCACGGGAAGGCTGAATCTGGACTTACAAACAAGAAAGTCTTATAACTTCTTGTATATACCTTTTATGAGAAATTCAACAATACCATATTGTTGGATGTATTAATACTATTCTGGGAAGTCTTTGAATGATACGTTTAGCCTTCTCCTATCAAGAGTTATTAGTTAATAATTTTATGCCATGTTAACCTATGTGGCAGGGGATTTGCAATGGTAAAAATTACTTGGACTATTATTCCAGCACCAGGGTTTATAGAAACATAATTTATAAGTACTCTGCCTATATCTACAGGACCCCCACTCCTGGTATACCTAGGGGAGACCTTAGGGGTTCTGAATATGCAGAAATATTGCAGATCTTCCATCCACAGCGCTCCTAGCACCAAAGTCGAGTTTGTGCAGCACTGTATCACAATGTGGGGAGTGAAATGTGCAATTTCACTTAACCCAGGGGATATAAAACTCGTTTTTATAAGGGTCCACCTTATAGATATTTGACCCCCACCCCTAGGACACCTAGAGGACACCCTGGGGTACCCAATTGTGGGGATTTATTCTTGTTAGAATGTTGTAGTTGCTAAGAGATGTGGAATGTTATTCATTGAAGTGGTCAGTGAAGAAACTACATTAGTGGATATGTCCAAACATTGTAGGTTAACCATTTTTAAGGGCCCCAAACACCAAAGTCGAGCTTGGGCACAATTTACTTTCTAAAAGCAGTCCAGCAACACATGGCTACTATTAAACTGACCTCAGGCTCAGCAGTGCACACATGCAAGTGCAGAAAGGGACTGCTGGCCTCTAAACTTCCATGCCCTATTATATACTAGGGACTGAGAGGTAGTTTCAATCCCCCTACCCTATTATGTACTAGGGCCCTATGGGGTAGGTCATGCCAATCACAGGGGTACCCCAACCCATAATGTACCCTAGTGTATGTAGGTGTTTTCACTGTATTCTAAGTGTCTTTCAGCATAGCACTGGCACTGGGCCTAGTTAGGTAGAGCCCAAGGTCATTTGTGCGCTCTATACATCCTATAATCAAATCAAATATAATCAAATCAGAGTCAGTTACCACCAGTACCAGTCAGCAAAAAGTTGGGGGGTGCCCAGGGCACAGGATGACTTTGCAACACCTGGTTCCCAAGGCAATCCATATCCATACTAATATTATAAAGAGAGAGCCCAAACCTTTGAGGCGGGTAATCTCAGTAACCACAGCACCAATCACAACACCCAATACAGCGTTGGAAAGGGCAGTTGCAGCAGAAGGACGGCCACCATATATATATTTTTTTTTAGCAGAGTTTTATATAGCGCGAACTTGAACGGAACTGAATCAGGTATCAGAGCGCTTTACATAGCACCAGTTACGTTACATGAGGATACACATTCATTTTTGTTAGGCACGGGGAGATTAAGTGATTTGCCCAGAATCACAGGATGTTTGGGGTCGTTACCAAGACTCGAACCCAGATCCCCAGGCTTGAAGTCGAGCGCCTTAGCCGTTAGGCCAACTCCTCTATACATTTAAAAGGTAAAAGAACCGTGCCAGCAAAGTAGTCCCTTGTGGGCGTGTCTGCGTTTTTCTATGGGCGTGGGCTGGGGGCATGACTAACGCTGGGGGCGTGTGGTACGGGCGTCACATCGTGGGCTGTGGGTGTGTGCTGGGGTTTGACGTGACAAACGCTGGGGGCGTGTGTCCGACCTTCGTGCCATGTGAGTCGTACAGACAAGCGCCAATTACGTTGCTGCGCAGCATCAAGGGGCACGCTGGGGGCGTGAGAAACACTGGGGGCGTGTGTCCGGCCTTCATGCCATGTGAACGCAATTGCGCCTCATCAAGGGGCACGCTGGGGGCGTGAGAAACGCTGGGGGCGTGTGCTACGTTCCGCCCTTCATGCCATGTGGGTTGTACATTAATCAGAAGATCGTCTGCTGTGGCCGTGTGCTAGGGGCGTGACAAATGCGTTCACCTGGAGGCCTGGTAAGTAACGTTACTGCAGCCTCTCCTGCGCGCTGTTACTGAACTCTCTCATTCAACGAAATTACACGCGCCTGCTACCATCAACCAGGGCTCTAGCCGGGCTCAGGCGGTGGATCAGTACACTAATTTCACGCGCCTGATAACATCAACCAGGGCTGCAGCTGGGCCTCAAGCGGGGAACACGCAAATGAGCGTGTCTGCGGGGACAATTACTGCAGCCTCTCCTACTCGCTGTCACTCAACTCTCTCATTAAACGGATTTACCCGCGGCTGATAACTCTCTCATTCAAAGACATTACACGCGCCTGCTAACATCAACCAGGGCTGTAGCCGGGCTCAGGCGGCGGATCACTACACCAATTACACGCGCCGGCTAACATCAACCAGGGCTGCAGCTGGGCCTTCTCCGTCCCTATTCTAATGAAACAAAAAATGTTGTCTACCGCGAGATTTTAAAATAAATTGCCCTTGCCAAATACACACATTACACATATTCTATTTCATACCCGGACAACGTCGGGACGGGCTCCTAGTGTGACATAAAGTGAGAAATGAATATTAATATTGACGTTTTACACAAAGCATACCAGTACATCATCAATAGATTTATCAGTTCAGAACATTTGTAAGGATTTCAGAAGCACATCAGTCAATTTAGGATAAGCAAAAGTTTGCATAGAAAACAAGAGGGATTGTCCTGTGCCGGGCAGAGAAAATAACGATCACTGGCAAAGCCAAAAGGTCTTACCCATATGAGCTCTATTGGCTTTGTTGATGGTTTTTTAGCCATGTTGTGTGCAGCATGGCAGAAAGTCAAAAAGTGAGTATTCAGTCATTGCTGGCCGCATACAAGTGTCCATTTTTTTTACCTTCAACCAAGTTGCACAGCTGCTCTTGTATATGTGCAAGCTATTTGGCTTTGTCAAAAAAAAATTATTGTAGTGGAGTGGCAGGGCAAGCAACACGAGATGGAAGAGTTAGAGGCGGCAAGCAACAACATGGCAAAGCACTGCAGGTTAATTATCATTTTTTTTAAAATTAAAGTTAAGGAAAAAATGCTGGCTGCATCATAATGCTTTTTTATTATGAAGGGTATTGATGAGCCACCATGGGCAGCAGGGAGGAGTTGAGAGGGGGCAGGCACCATAAGGGACAGTGGGAGAAAGGCGGGAGGGGCAAGCAACACCATGAACAGAAGGAGAGGGTGGGAAGGAAGGGTGAAGCAACACAACACAGGAGTGGTGTGGAAGAGACAGGAGCAGCTAAACAATGAGCATGGCTGGCTGGAGAGGGGCAGTGGAGGGGGTCAAGCAATATTGATGGGTCAAGCAAGGACAATGGGTCAAGCAATGGTGAGGGCAAGCAACAAAAAGAAAAAAAGAAAAACTCCAATTGCATGAGCAGTGGAAAGGTACACAGTTGAAGAAGGCTGTAGTACTTGGACCACACACCAGGGGAGGACCAAACACACGAAGAGGAAGTGAAGCCGGCACCTGCTGGCCAAAGAGCAGCAAGAAAATGAGAGTGAAGATGAAGCCAATCATTGAGCTTTATCCAATTTAATATTCTCCACAGGTCATACTACAATAGTTCCCACTTACACAAAATGGGGAAAGAGCAGAGCTCCATATGCCTCCGGTGTGGCATAGATGAAGGCACATTGCCCCTCACGATTTGGAGCTGCCAGAGGGCGAGTATGTATTCAGGGACAATTGTCACAAAACTGGAAGATGTGGTGGGGATAGTCATTTCTAAGATACCCTAACTGATTATACTAGGCATACCCAATGACATAGATGACCCAGGAAACAACTTCTGTTCTGTATGATTGGCTTGGTTGCAGCAAAAATGCACATGGTCAGAATGTAGCGGGCGGGAACACACTTCTGCAAGGGCTATTATATAGTGTGAGAGAATGAATAGGTGTATGGAGGCAGACAGAGTGGTATACGAGAGCTGCAGATGCACCAAGATCAGCCCACAAGTAAGGAAAAGAAACAAGGCAAAAGCCAGCATAAACTTGAATACACGTCCATTTAGTGGAACACAACCTAAACATAATTCAACAGTCCTGGCTGCAAAGAAAGGGAGGGAGCAATGGTACACCCATCTCCATGTCTTTAATGTTATTAAGAACATCTTGGCAAGGCTAACACATTTTCCCTTTTAGGTCTCGCCTAAGACAGGGCATGCACTTTCTCGTGTGAGACCTTTTGTTACCTTAAAGAGAGCTTTGTGGCCACCCTTACTTGCCATTTGTTCACTTCATTGTCACTCTCATTTGCTTGCTTCTCATTCATCACCTTCCATAGGCGTTCATTCCCCTTGTGTTTGCCTCTCCTTTGGAGCATGAACACATTACTGTGTTTTTCTATTGTTCACCTTTTCAGGAAAAGTTTTATTTTCCTTAAGCACTCTACAATAGTGTGTTTTTTTTTCAGCTTTCTCCCTCATGTACTTCTCCCACCTCCATGTTCTTGACCCTATTCCCCTTCTGCCTTCTGCTCACCCTGCAATTCCTGTGTGCTTCCCCAGACCCTCTTCTCCCTTTGCTTCCTAGCCCCTGCTGCCCACCCTTCGCTGTCCATGTGATTTCCCCAGCCTCTCCCGCTCACCCTCCCTTGTCTGTGTGCTGGCTCCAGCCCCTCCCATCTAGCATACATTCTCCATGTCCTTGCCCCTACTCCTTCAATGAATCTCCTTTGTCTGTGTGCTAGTCCCTACCCCTTCTGCCCACAATTGTTGTCTGTGTGCTTGTCCCAGCCCTTCCCATCTACCCTTCATTGTGTGCTACCCCCTTCCCTCTTGCTTGGCCTCTCCACTTGCATCCTTCTTTACCGCCCTCCGTCCATGTTGCCTTGTCCCCCAACTCCTCCCTCGTTTGTTGCAAGCAGAAAGCTCTCATGAAACATAGTTGAATGAAATGACAGGAACATGTCTGTAGAATCTGGGAAGATTCAAGACAGCCACAGCAGTGGCCAGTGGTAACCAATGATGTGGATAAAAGCCTAACTTGAAAATGATCATGAGAAGAAGGCCCCAGAACAGGATTATTCACAGAACCACCAGCATTCTCACTCCCTATCTCAAGCCAAAAAATGCTCATGAGAAGTTGGCACTTAAAGAACTGATATTGGCCCTTAGAGAATAAAAGATAGTTCATGTAGAGAGGGTGAGGAAGCTTGAATTGGTGGTCTGGAGATCACACAGTATCCAGCATCCCAAACAGATGGCAGCAGTGGGAGTGGGACTCTAATAAGGCAAATCTTGAACCATATTTTTGACAAGCTATTAATCAAGTCTGCAATTTGCGGTGACATCATTGCTTGGTTTAATGCTTCAGTTCTCAGCTGTACTATACATCTGGTCAAGAATGAGCCATAGTATGATAATGTACTCTTCGGGAGATACCCAATAAAAGGTGCAGTTATTATTCTAGCACTTGACTGCGAACAACACACACATTATACACTGAATAGATACATGAGAAAGGATCATGTAAAGATATTTTTGAGAAGACATAGGAATAGCGCCAACAACTGTACCAGACTGGTGGATACTGCTCTGAACTCACTCAGTGTTTTATGATGTCTATCAGTGTTCAGAGATAAGAAGAGGTAAATATTGTCATTGCAATATATATATCCTGACTAATATTTTACAAAATCACATCAGAAATTGATTGGTGCAAAGCACACTGATCCCAAGCAGCTTGATAAGGCACCTGTGTGTTCTAGGCCAGCACCTCAATTTCCTACAAATCCCATGAACAAAGTTCTCATTAAGTTTTGACTTCAAGAGTTCAACCATGCTGCATTTAGAGGAAGCCATTCTAAAGAGGCCATGACCAGGGTGACTAGTGATACTGCCCGAAAGTGACAGGAAGCTCTATAATGGGGATAACTTCTGCTTCATGGGGAGATACATGTTCCAGCAAGAGCACAGGAAAAGCTAGTCGTTTTACAACAGTATCTCCTAAGCCCAGTTCTTAGGTATCAGAAAGTAGCCTATTGATTTGGGAAGGGAGAGCCCTTACTGACTTAATAAACACACCCTGGTTTGCTCACACATAGTTCTCAGTGAAACTCCCTGCTCAGCTCAGAGAAATATTGCCTTTCAGCAGGACATGGTATAGTCCAAAGCTCTGTTTTTAATATACAATCAGGGCCTTCGGTGGTCATATCACTGAAAATAAAAGATTTGAAAAAAATATTATTGTCTACGGGTGCTCGTGGAAGACAATTTCTTTAAACTGGAATCTAGAGAATGCTAAAGTGCTGAAGTGATTCTGGTATTTTAGTGACCTCTGCTGGTTGTTTTCTATCAAGAAAGTTAAATAGAGACAGTTGCCAGAAAAATTAAAAAAAAAAAAGTCCCTCACCAAAAAGCAATTCTGGTGTTTTACTGACCTCTACTGGTATTTTTTTATCAAGACAGTTAAATAGAGGCAGTTGAACAGAAAAAAGGTCTCTAAGCAGAAGCAGAAAAGTCCTAGGGCTGATCTCCAGGGCCCACAAAGTACATACACATATAAGTATATACTAAAGTCTATACAAGAGGTCTCAAATGCTCGAACTAAAAAAGAAAATAACACAATAAATTCCAAAACCAATGTAGAAAAATACAGGAACAATTAATAAGCAAATGGAGACCAAAGTGCAATTTCATGCCAATCACGATGAAGCAGAGGTGGGCTACACCAGGCGTGTTGCACCATCCAAAGTGTTTACTTAATGTAGGTCTGTGATTAGCCTGATTTTCTTGCCAACCTATGGTGAGTCTTTCTTGTGGTGAGTCTTGTATCTTTTCTTGATCTTTCAGAGATAGCAACAAAATGACTGAGTTCCAGTTTTCTTCGAGTGCTGGGAAAGTGCTTCCTGGTCACTCTGCTGCCCTCAGGTCCTCTAGTTATGGTCCCAGGTGGAGACAGGATATAAGGATTTTAATCCAATCTAAATCTGTTCTTGGAAAATGTAACCTTACCTACATAGTGAAACCAGCTTTCTAACAATTATTCATTGTGACGGCAAATTCTTCCCAATTTACCATTTGTATTGCTTTTTATAGAAAAATGCAGCGAGAAAACGTTCTATTTTCCTGTCTGAATTTATTTTTTATTAACGAAAATGTTGGAAGAAATATCTTCTTTGGATGATTCTCACTAGTATTAATCATGAGTGCTAGGTCACTAGGGCCCCCATTAGGATGTCTGGCGAACTTTGCCCGCCCGCCATCCCAGTGCAAAACGGAACTGCCTGCCATAGGAGCGGCGGTCCCGCCTTGACAATTAGGATGCGCCCGCCACACTGGCGGGCACATCCTGTATTTTTACCATTGCGGCGGGCGGTGCTGAAAGCGCCGCCCGCCGCAATGGTAAAAATGCACGTTGTGCATTTCAAAGCACAACATGACAGGCACCGGGCACCATGTGCACCCCCTACCCCCTGGAGTCTCAGGGGGCCCTGGAGTCCCAGGGGGTCGGGCGGATCGCCACCGCCACCATGGCGTTGGCGATCCGCCCGACATCGTAATGGACCCCTAGGTGTGCAGATTGACAGGTAGTGGAGTTAAAGAAAGAAAACCATTCTTAATGAAGCTTAACTAGGTGCACATATACAACTGCTTAAGGTGTTCTACAATGCAAATGTTTTAACATGACTGTATTGTACTGCATATAGCTGAAATCTGTTGGCCATTCAAATGTGAGTATGCATTCATCAGTTAACAAAATGTGGAAATATACCCATTGATGCTACATGTATTCACTAAACACAAAATAAACATGTATGAATTCAGAAA
Organism: Lissotriton helveticus; assembly: GCF_964261635.1. NCBI lineage: Eukaryota > Metazoa > Chordata > Amphibia > Caudata > Salamandridae > Lissotriton > Lissotriton helveticus. Next base: position 88,263,639 of record NC_136070.1, read on the forward strand.
CAATAAGCAAATAATATCTATGGATAAACATTGATGGTTAGGTCAAAAAATAAATACCATAAAACTAGGCTGTGGTTATTGCCCCCTTGGTAACGTCACTGCTGCCCCCACTCGGACAAGGGAACAGCACGCACGCGCGCTATGCTGCTGTAATTGTAGGCTGCAGCGCTGGTTATTTTAAAAATTACCGTTTTTTTATTTGCTTTCTTTTAAATTGTATTTAGCCCTGTTGTTATATCTGCCTGTAAGCGCCCACACACTTGCACACTAATTGTGCCCCTCACCGCGTTTTGAGCGGATTTGTGGTCTTTCTGCTGTCGTTCTGGCGCGTGGCCGCCATCTTGGGGGTGGCTAGTGGCGAGTGTGCTACTTGTTGAGCGCTCTAGCGCTTATTTCATCCACAGGTGTGCCCTACTTAAGGTGAGCATCTCTTGAGCTCGACCTCGGACAAGGGAACAGCACGCACGCGCGCTATGCTGCTGTAATTGTAGGCTGCAGCGCTGGTTATTTTAAAAATTACCGTTTTTTTATTTGCTTTCTTTTAAATTGTATTTAGCCCTGTTGTTATATCTGCCTGTAAGCGCCCACACACTTGCACACTAATTGTGCCCCTCACCGCGTTTTGAGCGGATTTGTGGTCTTTCTGCTGTCGTTCTGGCGCGTGGCCGCCATCTTGGGGGTGGCTAGTGGCGAGTGTGCTACTTGTTGAGCGCTCTAGCGCTTATTTCATCCACAGGTGTGCCCTACTTAAGGTGAGCATCTCTTGAGCTCGACCTCGGACAAGGGAACAGCACGCACGCGCGCTATGCTGCTGTAATTGTAGGCTGCAGCGCTGGTTATTTTAAAAATTACCGTTTTTTTATTTGCTTTCTTTTAAATTGTATTTAGCCCTGTTGTTATATCTGCCTGTAAGCGCCCACACACTTGCACACTAATTGTGCCCCTCACCGCGTTTTGAGCGGATTTGTGGTCTTTCTGCTGTCGTTCTGGCGCGTGGCCGCCATCTTGGGGGTGGCTAGTGGCGAGTGTGCTACTTGTTGAGCGCTCTAGCGCTTATTTCATCCACAGGTGTGCCCTACTTAAGGTGAGCATCTCTTGAGCTCGACCTCGGACAAGGGAACAGCACGCACGCGCGCTATGCTGCTGTAATTGTAGGCTGCAGCGCTGGTTATTTTAAAAATTACCGTTTTTTAATTTGCTTTCTTTTAAATTGTATTTAGCCCTGTTGTTATATCTGCCTGTAAGCGCCCACACACTTGCACACTAATTGTGCCCCTCACCGCGTTTTGAGCGGATTTGTGGTCTTTCTGCTGTCGTTCTGGCGCGTGGCCGCCATCTTGGGGGTGGCTAGTGGCGAGTGTGCTACTTGTTGAGCGCTCTAGCGCTTATTTCATCCACAGGTGTGCCCTACTTAAGGTGAGCATCTCTTGAGCTCGACCTCGGACAAGGGAACAGCACGCACGCGCGCTATGCTGCTGTAATTGTAGGCTGCAGCGCTGGTTATTTTAAAAATTACCGTTTTTTTATTTGCTTTCTTTTAAATTGTATTTAGCCCTGTTGTTATATCTGCCTGTAAGCGCCCACACACTTGCACACTAATTGTGCCCCTCACCGCGTTTTGAGCGGATTTGTGGTCTTTCTGCTGTCGTTCTGGCGCGTGGCCGCCATCTTGGGGGTGGCTAGTGGCGAGTGTGCTACTTGTTGAGCACTCTAGCGCTTATTTCATCCACAGGTGTGCCCTACTTAATGCTCGCTCTATCCGCGCAGCGGTGACGCGCAGGGTAGCGCCTGGTCGGCGCCTGAGTCAAGCCAGAGTCCTGCCCGTCAGCGACCCGGAGGTGCGCGGGGCGCCGGGGCAGGCTCTGCCACTCATTATGTGCCGGGCAGGATCTTCATCGCTGCGCTACACTGCCGGGGAGCTTCACGCTCTCCACTCTGCTTCCAGTGGCTGCTGTACTGTCTTCCCTGGGCGTCACCGCGGTAAGTCCATCTGCCCCGGTTGCGGTTGGCGTCCCTCACGTGCTCTGCCATTGCCCCCTGGCAATACCAGCGCCAGTGTGCGATATCTCTGCATGCTACTAAATACTAGATCGGCATGCAGGCATGCACAAGACATCTTTGAGCTTCTGGACACGGTCAAGCCACTGTGTCTCATGCTTACCGAGACATGGTGGGGAGATTTTTTGAATCCAGACGTCGCCATGGCAATCCCGCCTGATTACAATGTCTTCTGGAGGGACAGAGCTAAGGGTAGGGGCGGTGGAGTGGCACTGGTGGTGAGGAAAGGCACGGCTTGTACTATCTTGCCAGTGGAGGATATTCGTGGTTCGGAGGCCCTCGCTTTTTCCATCGCTTTGGCTCCGCATCAATCTGTCAAGGGGCTATTGGTCTATAGACCACCTGGCCCACCCGGAATGTTTTTTGAAGATCTTGACTCCGTCTTACTGAGATTGGCCCTGAAAGCAGAACACTGCATTGTGGCAGGGGATTTTAACTTCCGGATGGATGATCCTTCGGACGCGGCCGCAATTAAAAAATTAGAGGCTACGGCACCATTGGGATTGCTTCCCTATTTACATGGGCCGACGCACGACAAGGGTCACACTCTAGACCAGGTTTTCTCGACTTCCCCTTTAGAGGTGTTGGAGATTATCCCGGTACTATGGTCAGACCATCTGCTGGCTAAATTTTCGATCAAAGGCACAGTCAAATCGGCTACTGACGCCCCACAGCAGTATGGTCGAACCCATAGGGCGTACCATCGAGTGACCCCTGAGATGCTAACTCAGGCTGCTCTGGATCATCCCTGCCCTCTCTCTGGAGACCTGACGAAGGATTTGGAGTCCCTGCAGGTGTGGCTGGCTGATAGGATTAACGATCTTGCCCCGGAATTAGCCCCCCGTCTTACTCCCAAACGGGTTTCCGCCCCTTGGTTTACCGTAGCACTGTCGGCTAAGCGGCAGCAGTGCAAGGTAGCTGAAAGAGCTTGGCGGATAAAATATGATGCGGAGGCTAAGGTGACTTTCAAGAGCGTGGTGAAGGAGTATCACCGGGACATTCGCCTGGGTAAGAAAGCCTACCTGGCAGGGAGGATAGAAGCTGCCTCCAACTCCTGCAAGGAGATTTTCACTATAGTCAGGGAATTTACATCTCCACGGATAAACATTGCTGAGGAGAGGCCCTCTGACTCTTGGGCTGCGGATCTTGCCGGTTTTTTCACTAGCAAGATCCAACTTATACAGGCTTCCTTTCCATTGGCTATACCCGCGGAGCGGACTGTTACTGAGGCTAATCAATCGTCCCCGGCTTCGCCTGGCCTGACACTGGGCGCATTTCCACCCATATCGGCGCCCGCCTCCTTAGCACTCATGGGCAATTTGAAATCTGGTTCGCCCTTGGACCCTTGCCCTGCTAAAATTCTGGCGAAATTGGCTGAGGTGATTAATCCATTGGCCAACCCGTTGCTGAATCTCTCGCTGAGCCAGGGAGTGGTCCCGCAGGCTTGGAAGCAGGCAATGGTCATCCCGCTGCTCAAGAAGCCTGGTCTGGACCCCAAGGCCCCTGTTAACTATCGGCCTATCTCTCTGCTGCCGGCACTTTCGAAAATTGTTGAAAAGCACGTGCAGACAGTGCTTTCCAATTTTCTAGAGTCGAATGAGATTCTCCATGCCACCCAGTCAGGTTTCCGCCCTAATCTTAGCACGGAGACAGCGCTCCTCGAGGTCTCCGAAACAATCAAGGGGATTTTGGATTCAGGGGGCAAAGCCATGCTGGTGATGTTGGACTTGTCGGCGGCTTTCGACACCGTCCCCCATGAGGGCCTTCTCGCAAGACTCTATGAGATAGGACTTCGGGGGACGGTGCTCAGCTGGTTTTCCTCTTTTCTAGCTGGCCGCCGGCAAACGGTCTGGGCCTCGCCAGATTCCGCCGTGATGCCGCCTCTGGGAGTCGGGGTCCCTCAGGGCTCTATTTTGAGCCCGACCCTCTTTAATATCTTCATGACCCCTTTGGCGGCGTTGGCGGAGTCGTTTGGGGCCCGGATCGTATCCTATGCCGACGACACCCAGCTCCTCTTTTCTTGTAAGAGAGGTGGAGATTTTGAGGGGGAGAGTATCCGGGATTGCCTTGGGGCTGTGTTTCAATGGTTCAAACTGCACAGCCTCAAGTGCAATTCCGATAAGTCCGAGGTACTCTTCTTTGGGTGCGTTTCGGAGCCAGACTGGCAGACTTGGTGGCCTATTAACATGTTCCCCCCAACATGTCCGTCCCAAATGGCTAAGAACTTGGGTGTTAAGCTGGACACGGGGTTGACAATGAAGGCCCAGATCCTGGGGGTGTCGGGCATATGTTTTGGCCTCCTCAGGATGCTGCGGAGGTTTCTTCCCCTATTATCGGAGGAGCACAGGAAGCTGACTGTGCAGGCCCTGATAGGCTCCAGGTTGGATTATTCAAACGTTCTATACCTGGGCCTGCCAGAGTACCTGTTACAGCGGCTCCAAGTTGTGCAGAATGCTGCGGCGAGAGCAATCTATGGACTGAACAGACGCGCCAGTGCTGCGGGCTTGCTCCAGACTCTGCACTGGCTTCCAATCCGTAAGGGGATCGTCTTTAAGGCTCTGACCCTGACATACAAGGCCCTCCATGCGACGGGAGCTAAGTACCTCCAAAGGAGAGTGGCCTTTTACCAACCGACTCGCTCCCTGAGGTCGGAATCCTTATTTTTGGCGACTGTCCCACGAGTGAAGAGAGCGCGCCTGGGAGGTCGCTCCTTTGGATTACTGGCGCCCCAATTGTGGAACTCTCTGCCTCTTTCACTTCGGGCAGCCACTTGCTTACTAGCTTTTAGAAAGGACCTTAAGACTTGGTTGTTCAGCCAGTAGGCCTTCTCTTTTGTTGTCTTTCGTCTGTGTTACTTTCTCTTTTAATGTGTTATGTTAGTTTACTGCAGCCTGTTTCAATTAAAAGCGCCGGGACACTCTTTTTGAGTAGCCGTGCGCTCTACAAAAACCATTTTAACATAACATAACATAACATAACATAACTAGGAGCCCTGCTTACAATGCATAATTTAGCGGTCATTTATGTACTAAATAAAAATATGTTTTCCTACATGACAAATGCACTTTTTCTTGCCAAGTGCGTCTACAACGCTGAGAAACTGCACTCCAGCTAGAGAACATGATGGTTATCCGGGCCATACACTTTGGTCATATTTGTGTGTGGTGTAAAAACACTACAACCCACAAATGTCATTTCATTGCCACACCACTTGCCCAATTTCTGTGCCAACTTAGGTGAAACCACTTTTACAATAGCATTTTGGGGCAGAGCACAAAGATTTTGACAATGAATGGCAGTGTCACATGGCACAGAGTCCTAATTTCAGCAGGAATAACGTCCATAAACGTCAGTATCCAATATCCTTGTCTTCAAATGGCCTTCTCCAGAAATTGAGCAAAAGCAACTTGTGAGCCTTTTTTCACTTTGCACTCATTATGAGTTGACTATGAATGAAGCTCATTCCAGGTATGGCCACGTGATATTTCTGGTAGTGAGACAAAATATCGAAATTAAAATATCGATATACAATAATATCGATGTTTTAATTTCGATGGTATAGAATATCGATGTCCAAAATATCGACAGACAGAATATCGTTTTTTTAAGGTATGTATGTTAATAATATCGAAAATATCGAAATTTAGTAATATCTAAAATTTGTTTAGTGTTATGTATTTTATTATTTTGTTTATATGTTTGTTAAATATGTTTTGTAATGTATGTTTGAAAATTAGTAAATTTGTTTACATTTTGCGTTTTAGTATCAGAGCGGGTTGTGGGTTTATAGGGGAATAGGGTGGGAAGTAATTTAATAATAATTAATTAATTAATATATTTTTGTAAATATTAATAATTAATAATTAATTGGTAATTAATTTATATTAATTAGTTAATTACATTAATTAGAGTTAATGTTTTAATATATACATTTTTGTTATTGTTAAGTAATTAATTGGTAATTAAATAATATTAATTAGTACAATAAATTAATTAGAGTTAATGTGCTAATATATTTAATTTATTGTTATTGTTAATTAATAATTAATTGGTAATTAAATATTATTAATTATTTAATTAAATTAATTAGAGTTAATGTGCTAATATATTTATTGTTTTTGTTATTGTTAATTAATAATTAATTGGTAATTAATAATTATTAAGTGATTAAATGATGTGATTTATTTATGTGTAGTGGGTTGTGTGTTTATAGGTGGATAGGGTGTGATATAATTAATTTTAATAAATTAAAGCGATTGTATTTATTTGTTGGTATTTATTGTTAATTAATTAGTAATTAATATGTGTTAATTAGTTCATTTATAATTACATCAATTTAGTAATATTAATTATTATTAATTGATTAATTGAAATTTATATTAATTGTCTTTTTTATATGTGTAGTGTGTTGTGTGTTAAAGTGGGAGTAGTGTGGGAATTAATTTTTACCCCCATGCTATCCAACGCTTTCCCTACTGTTGCACCCTCTGGAGTGTGAATAGTAATTTTTACCCCTACGCTATCCACCGGGGAAACAACCTTTACAACGCAACTTTTACAACGCACTACCATTACAACGAAATTTTTACAGCGCAAAAACCATTACAACGCATGTGTTTACAACGCATGTTTTTACAACGCAGGTACCTTTACAACGCATACCATTACAACGTAAGTATAGGTAAGTATATAATAATATTTTACATTTTATATGTTTTAGTTTTTTTAAGGGGTATGTTTAAGGGTTCAGGGTCAGTTTTTAGTTCTTGGGTAAAGGGGTATTTTTAGGGTTCAGGGTCAGTTTTTAGTTCTTGGGTAAAGGGGTATTTTTAGGGTTCAGGGTCAGTTTGGGGTTTTTGGGTAAAGGGGTATTTTTAGGGTTCAGGGTCAGTTTTGGGTTTTTGGGTAAAAGGGTATTTTTAGGGTTCAGGGTCAGTTTTGGGTTTTTGGGTAAAGGGGTATTTTTAGGGTTCAGGGTCAGTTTTGGGTTTTTGGGTAAAGGGGTATTTTTAGGGTTCAGGGTCAGTTTTGGGTTTTTGGGTAAAAGGGTATTTTTAGGGTTCAGGGTCAGTTTTGGGTTTTTGGGTAAAGGGGTATTTTTAGGGTTCAGGGTCAGTTTTGGGTTTTTGAGGTACAGGCGTGCAGGGTAAAAATAAAATACATTTATATTTAAATTAAATCAATTGAATGAAATTATAAAAAATAAAATTACATTAAATTATTACGTTTTTAATTTATTTTAAATGTATATGTATTAGTTTTAATTTTTTAATTATGTTTTAATGTTTTTATTTAATATTTGTAAATGTATATGTATTTTAAAATTATTTTGACATTATTAATATATTTTAAAAAACGATATTTTTATTTTCGATATTTTTGTACTACGATATTAATTTTTCGATATTTTTGTACTTACCTTTATGAAGATAGGACTCCGATATTTTTGATTTCGATATTTTTGTGTCGATATTTTTGTATGTAGATATTCTGTCTGTCGATATTATGTCATAGATTCGATATTTCTTTATGGTATTAACTGGAGGAAAATGTGCACACAAAGCTGTGCACCAGCGGTGAACCAGTGCAGAAAACTTGTCACAAAAATGTGTGTTATTCCCTATTACACATCACAAAAATAATGGGAATCAAAAATGACCTAATACCATTAGCAAAGGTTTTTTTGTACTTTTAATAATGGCAATACCGGAAGGAGGCCATATGAGACTTTTAGGTGCACATTTAACAAGTATAGCAATTTTTTGTCTGGTGTCTGACAACTTTTGTTTTTCTTGTTTATGTTCCTCAGGGCTTTACCAGTCTTCGTCTTCCCTTAACTCTCCCATTTTGCAGCCCTAAATTCATTAAATTTGCTTTTTTCTTGTCAGAATGTTAGAAATGGGGTCTCTAGTTGGCAGTGGTTTGCACCCTGTCCAAGTGGGGACCCTTACTTTAGTCAGTGTAAGGAATTTACACACTAAGAATAACCCGTGCTCACCCCCTTGGTAGCCTGGCAAGAGCTGTCAAGCTAATTCCCAGAGGAAATGTGTAAAGTATTTGTACACACAAGCACACAGACACACACACACACACACACACAGTAACAGAGTGAAAGCACCACTAAAGTAATCCACACAGTTTAGTACAATAACCAATATTTATCTGATTAAAACAAGACCACAATGACAAACATCCAACATATATAAGTCAAGTTATATTTCTTTTAAGAACAAAATAAAGTTACAGCTCCTAGAAAACAATAGCTCCAACTGGGTCTATCTGGTTGTGCATGACCGGGACAAATCCACAAATGCAGTCCGACTGCAATGGAGCGTGGGCTTCAGGAGTCACGCATGCCTGGGTACAGTACTTTGGATGCGTCAAAAGTCAAAGTGGATGTGTGGCACAGGGGAGGTGAGGCATCATTAAAGCCAGTGATGTGTCGGTTCCCTATTGTTATGCAGGGCATTGGCATTTTGGTGCTCCATGAGGGTGCATTGCAGAAAGGAGGTGATGCATCGCTTGTAGCAAGTGATGCGTTGGTTCCTGAAGGCGGTGATGGTAATGGTTGTTGATCTGCTAATGCTCAGTGACGATGCGAGGCCCAGGGGAGGTGATGTGTTGATGGCAGATGTGATACCTCGGTTCTTGAAGGCCATGCAGTGTTGATTATGCGTTGATGTCACAACGTGATGTGTCGATTCCACAACGTTAATGTCAAACCACAGGCACCACGTCAGAGTCGAAGCGGTGAATCACGAACGTCATGATGTGCTGCTCAAGACTCAAGCAGCGGCAAGTCTTCAGGGCCTTGTGACAAAAATCAGGGCTTACAGTGTAAACAGCGGGCAGTGCACCGCACACTCGGTGAGCGGGAACCATGGCTTCAGGGCAGGCAGCAGCGATGCAGCGATTCTTGTAGGCGTGCGCTGATTCTGATGTGACACTTCGAGTTGATGCATGGTTTTCTTCTTTTAGCACCAGATCTCACTTTCAAGGACACAATGCTGGAGTTGGCACCACTTGGCAGAGCAGGGCTCCCAGCAGAGGGGCCCAGGTGCTGGCAGATGAAGTATTTGATGGCCCTGAGACTTCCAACAGGAGGCAAGTTCAACTCAAGCCCTTGGAGAACCTTAGAAAGCAGGCTGTAAAAAGCTACGTCCAGTCCTTTTAATCCCAGGACAAAAGCAGCAAGCCAGCCCAGCAAAGTGGCAATCCCTCCTGACAGCAACACAGCTCTTCTTCCTGACAGAATGTCCTCAATCCAGATGTGTTCTGAGTATAAGGTGCCAGAGATCCAGTACTTCTACCCATTTCAGCCTTTGAAGTAGGCAAACTTAAAAGAAAAGCCTTCGTAATGCATAAGACCCTCGCCCTTCCTTTCCCTGACTCCAGACACATTACAGGGGGTAGAAACTTCTTTGTGTAGGGACAGGCACAGGCCTATTCAAGTGTCAGTGTCAACTCCTCCCACCACTCTAGCTCAGGAAGGCCCATCAGCCTGGTGATGTGCCATCAGGATATGCAGGGCACATCACAGCTTCCTTTGTGTGACTGTCTAGAGTGAAGGTTCAAGTAAGAAAAGGCTCACTTTCTAAAAGTGTAATTTTCAGACCCTTAAAAAACACATTTTCTAAAAGTTGTGTTTTTAAATTGCGAGTCCAGAGACACCAAACTCCAATTGTCTATCTGCTACCAACGGGAAATTACACTTAAAATATGTTTCAAGCAATCCCCATGTTTACCTATGGGAGATATAGGCCTGACTATAGTGAAAGCGAATTTAGCAGCTTTTCACTACCAAGACATTTACTTGTCCTACTTTTTAAATACACTTCACTCTGCCCATGGGGCTGCCTTGGGCCCACCTTAGGAATGACTTATATGTAAAAAAGGGAAGGTTTTGGCCTGGCAAGTGGGTACACTTGCCAGGTCGAAATGGCAGTTTGAAACTGCACACACAGGTTCTGCAGTGGCAGGCCTGAGACAGGTTCGCAAGGCTACTCATGTGGGTGGCACAATCAGTGCTGCAGGTCCACTTGTAGCATTTGTCTTACAGACCCTGTGCACACCTGGTGCACTGTACTAGGAACTTTCTAGTAAATCAAAGAGGCCAATCATGGATAAACCAAATACATTACATTTTAGACAAGGAGCACTTGCACTTTAGCACTGGTCAGCAGTGGTCAAGTGCCCAGCCAGCAAAAACAATATTCAGCACACAGTCAAAAACAGGAGGTCAGAAGCAAAAAGAGACAAGGAAAACCATGCCAAAAGATGCCAGGTCTAACACACACTCACATTTGTATTTCAAAGATTTTACATTTTTAGCGCAGACTATGATTCTAGAGTATTTTTGCACTTTTGTCTTCACTCTTGCCTAACAGGTTCTCTATGTGTACAATTACTAAAAAACAATGAAGTCAAAGTCGTGCATCCATTTAAAGTTTTTAATTAATTAGCAGTCTTACTGCCTTCATAATGGAGAATTTTATTTAGTATCACGCTGTTTAATTGCTGTAGCTTCATTATAGGATGTAAGTGATTTTAATTACTTATGATGACAACCGCGTGAGTTGCATTTATAAGGTGTTCTTGTATGGTTGTTATTTTATACAGTGTCAACACACTGATGCGGCTCCAAGTTTGCAATAGGACTTTTGCAAAACGTGCTAGCATTGGGCTTCAACAAGGCACTGGGTGACCCAACACACACAACTGGGTATAGAATCAAGGTACAGCCTGATTTAGAAAAGTGAGCTGTAATCGAATTTTCAGAAAGAAGTCCGATTCCAGGGCCGGCTCTAAGGCAGTGCGACCGGTGCGGCCGCACTGGGTGCTGACTTGGAGGGGGGTGGGGGCGCTGACCTCAGGTGATAGGGCTGTGTTTAGCAATAACTTACAATTTCAAAGTACCTGCTGCAGAGTTCCTTGTGTGTCTAGATTTCAGGCAGCAACAAAAATGTCAAGATAACTCTTGTGATGTTCCTGCTAGAGTGAGAGATCGGAGTTTTGTCAAACGGCAGCTTTAACTCACCATATAGTAGCGCAAAAGGTTAATATGCCTGATTCAAAGAACAGATCTGTATTTAAAGTGGATAGCTGATTGGATTGGTAAAGCCAGCCTTAACCAGCACTTTAAAATAAATTAAATGTATGTGAGAGAGGGGCTATGGAGGGATAAGAGGCTCTTTTGCCAGGGGATAGTGAGGGAATCTGAGGAGGAGGTGATGGCGGGGCACTAACAAAGATTGTCGCACCGGGCAACACCAGCACTAAAGCCGGTCCTGGCCTATCTTTTGTACTTCCTGGCAGATTAGTTCATTTATAACCCATTTCATGACAGACGTCTGACCGTCTGCCCTGAGACACCTTCAGCACCCAAAGCAGGTCCTCTTAGCTGCAATGCAACCTCTGCCAAAGATAAGGGTAGTAGTTCAGCCACACCTGTACAATGGGAACATGTGGAAACTATGGTGGAGTTTAAATAAAGGTTTATTCTAACATCCCTATGAGGCTTAGATAAAACCTCCAGCATGTTAAGAGAATGGATATGGGGACAATGACAATGAACCCGATTTTGTGGGATAACTTAGAATTCTCAATTTAGGGGTTGATTCCATTCTCGGTCAGAAGGTCTCTGCATCAGATTCGGAATTGCCTAAACCAATCTGGAGACCTTGTATTCAAACGAATCGTTCACTGTTACGAACGACCAAGTACAATGCCTGGACAGCCTTAGCGCTGACCAAATCAGTTCTGAAAGGCATTCGGAGAGATGGATCCTTCCGGAGCCGATTTGTGCAGTTCTATGGACTAGGTTTTCCGAGCGAGCAAGTACGATGAACAATTCGGACAGCCTTTCCGAGTCGATTTGCCCGGATCGAAAAGGCTTCTGGAATCAGTCTTTGGGGGCCCGTTGCAGGCCCCCCTTCACCCATGGCCCTCTGAATAGGACCCATGGCGGTACCCATAGGTCCCCTCTTCCCATCCATGCACAGTGTGGCAGGCACCATAGGATGCTAGCCACAGCGTGCATGATTATCCCTAACCACCCCTTTTGTCAATGCGAGCCTGTGTACGTGTTCGGTATTCAGGCTCCTAATGAAGTCAATGGGAGTCCACCCCAATAGTATCCGGATGCATTCAAATGCATCATACTCATTCGGTCGGACTCCCCCAATCCAAGTCATTCGGTATACTTTACGAACGAGATTGGAATCGGGCCCTTAGTGATGAAAATACCACTAACCTAAACAAGAACTTGCAGCATTTCTGTCAGAGGATTCAATTGCATACTGGAACCTCCGCTAGACACTTTGGTAGAGAAACTTCCTGTGCCTTGGCAGAGAGCTTGAAGCGTAGCAGCTTTTTCACTGCCAATATAGCAAAGGGCCTATATCGATCACACTGGCAGACAGAAATTCCACCAGCAAAACTCCACATTGCTGTGCAAGTCTTCATACACAACCCTGAAAGAGCTGATGAGAGGTATAATCATATATCTGGTCAGACCACTCACTTATACCTCTCAACCTCTCAAATCTGTTACACCAACCCCTGCCAACTTTTCCAGTGTGAGTATGTAACCCAGTCTCTTAGGCACTTCAAAAAACTAAGCAAACACGTTTTCAAAATCTTCTCCAGAGGGGACAGGTAAAACCACTAATGGCTAAAGACTTTAAGATGGCAAAAAAACTCAACGTGTGCATCAAAAGCATCGACAACAAACATTAGCAAAGCCAATGAGAATCAGTCTGTGTTGAGTGTCAGCCTTTTGTCTTTGTCAGTGCTTTTTTGGTTTTGTCATTTTTTTGCAAAGCTTTAAAGTTTGGGAAGCTGCTGGGCTCTAGTCCATCTAAAAGAAAACAATAGCTAAAACAAAAATATTTTTTGGTCTTAGAAAGCATACATTGTCATAGAAGTCCCTGGTATTGAAGAGAACTATTTTGTATTTGGATGTAAGCTTTATGAAAGGGCAGACTGCCATCATTCACAGTGAAGCTAGCCAATCCCTGCAGTTCACTTCAAGGTACAGAGAGGACTGCTGGGTCAGTGGTCATCAATACATTTGGCAGGCAGTACTCAGTCAGGGTATCTGTCAAATCCTAAATCATGGCCTTTGCTTTTATTACAGTTTTGATTGCTTGTCGAATACGTACTAGTACCCAATTCTACTTATGAATGCAAGAACCATAGTTGTTCATATATTCAAGAAGCAGATGTGTCAGCTACATCACTCTAAGAAATTTGCTGCCATCTGGGGAGCTTTAATGAAGGAGCGTTCAGGAAACCAATAACAAACTAGGACATGTCAAAAAGCTTCCTTTGGTTTTTACTTTAGGGAACATCAGATTACTTAAGGTTTCTTTACATTTTCTCGATTATTTTCATCAGCAAATGCTGTGGGCCCAATCCACAAAGGTAAACTTAGACTTAGGTCTAAATTTACTACTTTTTGGCATTCACAAAGTTAGTTTACTACTAATATCTTTACTAGTAGTAACTTTACCACTATTAAGTTTACTAGTAGTAAAGGTACTAGTAGTAACTTATCTTTGGGAATACTAAAAAGTACTAAACTTAGACTTAAGTCTAAGTTTACCTTTGTGAATCTAGCCCGTGTGCTTTTTTGTTAATCACAATACTATATAACTATGGATTTTTTGTATCTGCCTTTCCACTGCTGCAATAAAAAAAAAGTTGCAAGGTTGAAATTGGTTTCAGTTGGTGAACAGTCAAAATATCGGATTTTAAATATCGATATGGCAAAATATTGAGTTTAAAATATCGAGTGGACATAATATCGACTTTCAAAAATATAGTGGTGCAGAATATCGAAATGCAGGTAAGAAATATCGTTTGTCATAATATCGAAGTTAGTAATATCGACAGTCATAATATAGTTGTTAAAAATATCGATTTTTTTTGTGTTTTTAGTGTTAGTATATGTGTTAAAAGTATGTATTATTTTTGTAATGTATGTTTGAATTTTTTTAAAGTAATTAATTTTTGTGTAATTGAATTCCGTAGCGGTTTGTGGGTTTATAGGGGAATACGGTGGGAAGTAATTTAATTATAATATATTTTTTTAAATAATTATATGTTAATCACTTTTTGCGTAATTTAATTCTGTAGCGGGTTGTGGGTTTATAGGGGAATAGGGTGGGAAGTAATTTAATCGTAATTACTTAATTTATGTATTTATTAATTAAAAATGTAGTATTTAATAATTTACATTGTTAATGAAGTTAATTAATTTATTATACAAAAAATATAAATTGATTAATAACAATTAATAATTAATTGATAATTATGTTATTTGTGTTTTTTTTATTAATTAGATATTAACTATTAATAATTATTTTGAAAATATGGTAATTGTGTGTTTTTTGTAGGAGTGGGTTGAGGGTTGATAGGGGAGTAGGGCAGGAAGTAATTTAGTTTTCATGTAATTTTTTTATATTATATTTATTAAAAGTTATTTTATTGTGTTAATTGTGTGAATTAATTTACATTTGATGGTTATTCATTTTATTCTTAATTATTTTTAGTTAATTAATTGTTAATTAATTATGTTAATTTATTAATATTTTACAATATTGTAGGTGACGTTTATAGGGAAAATGGTGGGAGGTAAATTAATTTTGAAAAAACAATTCTTGTTAATTTATGTTAATTATATTGCAGGAGTGGGTATACTAAATTATTCCTACCCGCTATCCAACACTTTCCCTACTGGTGCATTCGCTGGAGTGGGAATAGTAATTTTTACCCTCCCGCTATCCAACACTTTGCCTACTGTTGCACTCACTGGAGTGGGAATAGTAATTTTTACCCAGCCGCTATCCAACACTTTTCCTACTGGTGCACTCACTGGAGTGGGAATAGTAATTTTTACCCATCCACTATCCAACACTTTCCCTACTGTTGCACTCACTGGAGTGGGAATGGTAATTTTTACCCACCCGCTATCCAACACTTTCCCTACTGTTGCACTCACTGGAGTGATAATAGTAATTTTTACCCTCCCGCTATCCAACACTTTCCCTACTGTTGCACTCACTGGAGTGGGAATAGTAATTTTTACCCACCCGCTATCCAACACTTTCCCCACTGTTGCACTCACTGGAGGGTGAATAGTAATTTTTACCCTCCCTCTATCCAACACTTTCATTACTGTTACACTCGGTGGATTGGAAATAGTACAATATTCCCACCCGCTATCCAACACTTTCCCTACTGTTGTACTAACTGGAGTGGGAATAGTAATTTTTACACAGCCACTATCCAACACTTTCCCTACTGGTGCACTCACTGGGGTGGGAATAGTAATTTGTACCCACCCACTATCCAACACGTTCCCTACTGTTGCATTCACTGGAGTGGGAATAGTAATATTTACCCACCCGCTATCCAACACTTTCCCTACTGTTGCACTCACTAGAGTGGGAATATTAATTTTTATCCACCCGCTATCCAACGCTTTCCCTACTGTTGCAATCACTGGAGTGGGAATAGTAATTTTTACCCTCCCGCTATCCAACACTTTCCCTACTGTTAAACTCAGTGGAATGGGAATATTACATTATTCCAACACTTTCCCTACTTTTGCACTCACTGGAGTGGGAATATTAATATTTACCCACCCGCTATCAAACACTTTCCCTATTGTTGCACTTACTGGAATGGGAATAGTAATTTTTACCCACCCACTATCCAACACTTTCCCTACTGTTGCACTCACTTGAGTGCGAATGGTAATTTTTACCCACCCGCTATCCAACACTTTCCCTACTGTTGCACTCACTGGAGGGTGAATAGTAAGTTTTACCCTCCCTCTATCCAACACTTTCATTACTGTTACACTCGGTGGATTGGAAATAGTACATTATTCCCACCCGCTATCCAACACTTTCCCTACTGCTGTACTCACTGGAGTGGGAATAATAATTTGTATCCACCCGCTATCCAACACTTTCCCTACTGTTGCATTCACTGGAGTGGGAATAGTAATTTTTACCCACCCGCAATCCAACACTTTCCCTACTGTTGCACTCACTGGAGTGGGAATAGTAATTTTTACCCACCCGCTATCCAACACTTTCCCTACTGTTGCATTCACTGGAGTGGGAATAGTAATTTTTACCCACCCGCTATCCAACACTTTCCCTACTGTTGCACTCACTGGAGTGGGAATAGTCATTTTTACCCACCCGCTATCCAACACTTTCCCTACTGTTGCACTCACTGGAGTGGAAGTAGTAATTTTTACCCTCCCGCTATCCAACACTTTCCCTACGGTTGCACTCACTGAAGTGGGTATAGTAATTTTTACCCACTCGCTATCCAACACTTTCTTTACTGTTCCACTCGCTGGAGTGGGAATAGTAATTTTTATCCACCCGCTATCCAACACTTTCCCTACTGTGACACTCATTGGAGTGGAAATAGTAATATTATCCTTTACGCTATGCAACGTGTTTAGTATTGTTATATTTAATGTAGTGTAAAATATTTTTTTAAGTATTTATTTTAATGTTTTAACCTTAGTATATATTTTGTAATTGTATTAATATTATAGGTTTATTTATATATATATATATATATGTATATATATATATATACACATATATATAGATGTAATTATATTTTACATTGGTTTTTTACATTTTACAATTACAAATCTTATTTTTTAATATTAGTAAGTTAATATGTATAATAAACTATAAAAAAGCATGTTTATTTTATTTTTTACATGACATTTATTTATTAATGTTAACGTTTTTTATTATTTTTAAGTATATTTTACTTAATTAATTTATATTACTTTCAAGACATTTAAAAAAGTCGATAATTTAGCAAACTATATTATTGACAACAATATTTAGGATTCAATATGTTGTACTTACCTGTTTGTAGATGGGAATTCGATATTCTGTTACCCGATATTTTCTCATCCATATTCTGGCAGCTCGATATTCTGCTCCTCGATATTCTGTTGGTGATCCGGTTTCAGTTTAAATTAATTTTAGTGTAAATGTGTAGAATTGTGCTCCTTCAAAAAAAAAAATTCTGCTGATAAAATATTTTCATATTTGCTGTGCTTTCATCTTTCTTACAATAAGATGTGCAGGACTGTTTTGTTAAATACCATGGGAGTACACTCAGTGGAGCCAGTTCTTCAGAAGTATACCTTGTTGTGTTATTATAATTGGTTACTTTGAACCATTTGAGTACATTAAGGGACAAACCCGTAGGTTATCCATCGCAGGGTGTCCTTTTTCAGTTGTCCTCATTTATGAGGTAAAAAGCATGCCCATCAGAAGGTGGGAGCCAGAGGACACATTATTCCCCAGGCCTGTGCTTTTTGCGCGCTATGCAGTTGTACTCCAAAATATTTATTTCAAGATTTTAAAGTAAAGCAGCTGACTTTAATAATGACGAGTAGGTTAGCACTGCTAGTTCCACTAGATGGTGCCAGATTATTTTATTAGCAACTTGTAGTGCGCACATTTACTCGAGGGGTTTTCCGGCGCAAAGGCTTACCAGATTAGCTGTCCCAACTGTACAAAACTAGAATAACCAAGGGGCATATTACCAAGCAATAGCGATAATTATCGCTATTGCTTGGTTAGAGACAAAATTGTATCGCCTACCTGCGGCGATTTTTATCGCAGATAAACCTTGGTATTACCAAGGTTTATCGCAAATGCGATAAAAATCGGCCGCAATGCATGAATATCGCTGAAAAGTCCACGATATTCAGGCATTACCGAGCTAATGCTCTTAGCCATGTTATCCACCTCCCATTGGATAACATGGCTAAGAACTGCTCAGGGCAGGTGTTAGCTTTTGGAGATATTCACGCTTAGCGCGAATATCTCCAAAAGTTGGTAATAGGAGATAGCGATGTTAGCGACTGTTTCCAGTCGCTAACATCTTGGCACGCCCACTTTGCATGTCATTAGTGATAAATTCCTCTGACATGCAAAGTGGGGCCCAAGATGGTCGCTATCTCCTACTAGCTGTCGCTAACTGGTGTTAGCGACAGCTAGGTAATAGGGAGATAATTTTATCTCCGCTTTCTTGGCTTTTAAAGCCAAAAAAGCGGAGATAAACCCCTTGATAATATGCCCCCAAGTTTTCAACACTTATGGAAGGTGAGAAATGGTTTACAGTTTCTTAAGTCATCTGGTAATGAGTTCCAAAGCTTAGGACCCTGTAAGCAAAACAACGGCCCTTCATACGGGTTAGTCGAAATCTGGGAACACCTAATAGGGCCTGGGTCGAGGATCTTAATAGCCGAGTTGGCAGTAGCGTAACGAAACTTGAGGGGGCCCACCTGCAAACTGCACAAATGGGCCTCCTCCGACCACAATCAGGAGCTCTGCTGACAAGGTACTGGGCTGCAGGGGTCCCCTGGAGGCTGCGGGGGCCTTTGTTACGCCCCTGCGAGTTGACTGGTAGGGGCATACTAGTTCCTGAATACAACTTGGTCACAGGTCAAATTTGGCTATGAACATATAGCACAATGCTTTGAATTCAATGCGTTGGGCCACCTAAGCCAATGAAGTTCTTTTAATAAATAAGATGTGCAGCTTCCTTGTTTCATCTCTACCTATAGGTAGAATGATTACATTTTGAAACAGCTTCTCCTACTATAAGGGACCTCTTCAATTTCCGACATGCCTGGTAAAGGTTGATTTTTTGTGGTAACTCTGCAGTCTGGCCTTGTTCAGCCTGAAGGAATTAGGCCGAAGACCCTGTTCGTAATTCTCCAGTGAAACTAAGCCAGGTACGGTGATTATCTTACAGTGTGGGGTACCGCTGCCTTGATGTAGCTGTACTACGGTCCTGATTTGAAGTGTGGCCCACCATCCACCAGGAGAGCAGAGGTAGTAGCCTCCATTACTGCCCACCATATTTAAAGATCGCTATCTGCCAAAGATGTCTGTGCCATCAAGCGAGCCACACTGCAGCTCCTCTGAAGTCACTGAAAGGTTGTGGAGCAGCTGCCATGGTTCATGCAGCCGGTCAGCAAGCAAAACGCGGATGACCCTGGCGGTTTTCTACCAGGGTGTGAGGATCTTTTTTCCTGTTTTCTCATTGGGTTTCTGGTAAATGGTTTCTGCGGCCAGAGCTAGTTGGGGCTCCTCCAGTGTAAACATGACTGGGGCCTTGATTCCGATCTTGGTCGGAAATCACTCCGAACGAGCCAGATCCGGGGTGTTTTCCGACCGATCCGGACTCGTGCAGTCCGACCAGAGCGAGTACGATTCGGCCGTATGCTGTTGGACTCGTTTTGGTCATACTCCCATTGAAGTCAATGGGAGCCAGTCGTACAACGCGTACATGGGCTCCCATTGACTGAATGGGTATGTTCCGGAGAAGTGCCCCCCTTACAGTGTGCCATCCGCATTGTACCTGCCTGTGTTGGGGAGACCCATGGGTCTCCCCCTGTGTCCGAGCCGTAAGGCTGCGGGTAAAAGGGGGTCCGATGCGGACCCCCAAAGTCCAGCTCCGGGAGCTATTGCGAGCCGGAAGCTCCCACTCGATCCGTCTCTCCGAATCGAGCATCGTACTGGCTCGGTCGGAATTTGCCTCCATTGCGCTCCGCGGTTAGCTTACGGCCGAGACGTACGGAGCGGTTCGGACCCGGAAACGATTCGGACGGAGATTTTGCGCTTGTTCGCATCTTACTTCATCATCCGGACCCGTGTACGAACCGGAAGGACATTCAGCCTCCGAATCCGACCCGCTAATCCCGAACCCGATTCGGAGCCCTTCCGACCGAGATCGGAATCGACCCCTAAATAGAGCAGGTGGGCTGTCTGTTTGACACACAGGGAACTTCACCTTGTTTGTGGCAGAGTACCCTGTCCACCAAACTCTAAATCAAGCCCTAAGGGCCTGTTTCAATCTATGGAGCGGCCAGCCATCCACCAAGGGAACAGAGGTAATGGCTCCTCTGCCATGGCAGGCTGGCACTCACCATATTTAGAGATCTCCACCTGCCTAGTGGGGATCTAAAGCCCTTCAGAAGAGCTGCCACCATGGCAAGAAGAGGCAATATGAATGCCACCTAGGCACCATGTTTACTTCTCCCGCTTCTCATTTACTTTGATTTTCTAAACTAAACTTTCCGTGACCCTGATTA
The DNA here is from genome assembly GCF_964261635.1 of Lissotriton helveticus. Taxonomy (NCBI): domain Eukaryota; kingdom Metazoa; phylum Chordata; class Amphibia; order Caudata; family Salamandridae; genus Lissotriton; species Lissotriton helveticus. The sequence continues at coordinate 88,283,857 of NC_136070.1, forward strand.
GCAAGGAGTTTTTTTTCAGCACCTTGGAGCTATTTATTAATTTCCCTGCCAGAACCTCTTATGCCTCATGTGGTGGTCCGGGGTTGGTAAATCCAGTGACCGTCGCCCCACCTTAAACAGGGGAAGGCAAAATAATAACATTTCTACTGTTCTATAAGTTGTGACTATGTTTCTTTTTCCCGACTGATAGCTGATGCAGACTCATGAGGCTGTTGTTTCTCATGGCTAGCATGGGAAACCATCCAAATGTTCCTAACAAACTTAGGTGAATTATTGAGAAACAGACATGCGATAATCTTTCAATGGTGGTGAGATGCTGCGCCATAGGTCTTGTCATACCTTTAAAAAAAGAAGAGACCCCAAAGGAGGGGCGACGCCATATTTTTTCCCTTTGTAAGATGCCAACGTCTTGTCAATGATTTTAGTTTTAGCTTTATTCTAATGGGCTTGCTATTAGAGGACTTTCATTTTCATCTTTCCCCTTTGCTTGGTAAGATTTCAGCAATTAGACTGACAAATTATCCTTCTGCCTAAAGGGGTAGTAGGACTTTGTAACTCTGTATATTTCATAACTATCCTTGCCTAATTGTGGGTATTTTTGTCCATGAAAGACGATTCTTCAGGACAAGGGTTTCTGATGGCAGAGCCAGATGCAACTTTGCTAATCTACTACTTATAAATGGGTGGGGGAATTGTGAAATTGTCAGCGGGGCATTCACGATTATTGGGCAGATGCTGTCCATCCACCAGATTCGAAATGTTCCTTCAACTTCTTTTGCTTAGCCTTCCATGTCCATGGACGTTGATTCACCAATACACCAGGGTAGTGGAAGTGAGATCACATGCCCATTAAGGCGAGTGATATCGCAGGAAGTGACATCGTTTGACCATTGACCTTGCTGATTTCACTGAATTTGTTGTTGCACAATCATTGACACTGGTGTCAATAATAAAAGTTACATCACTGGAATTTATCAAAATAAAGCCTACAATATGGGGTACTGAAAAACAACATTAGTTTTATTATAGTAGATAAAGGTGTGCTTTAGCTATCAGACACATATTGGCTAGGCTGTTGTGATGATTTTCCAGGGACACATCCACAAAAAGAGTTCAAATGCTCAGAAGGAGGCTCATACCCTGAGACCCTGAGCTGAGCCATTGTATGCCAACCAGAATTTGCCTAGGCACAACCATAACAAGCCTAGATATAACCTTAAAGACAGAAATACAGCCTCAAACGCCAAATGTCATGGCAAAACCAGTAGATGAGTTTTTAACAAAGGAGGGAGGGAGAGGTAAAGTGGATTCGATCTCCCCAGACAATTTACATAAACAAAGTGGAATCCACTCTAGTGGTGGTAGTGGTCCCTACAGTGGTGGGGAGCACACAGTGTTGTGTAGAATACCCCTCACACACCAACAGGCTCCTTGGTGTCATGCTTCATCATCGGGGTCTTCGCACCCCTCTGCAGGATGCGGCGGGATGCGACTAACGACTGCGTAGGAGCACTTGAAGTGAACTATGTGTTGGTGGGTGTGGGGTTTTTTATGTGAGAAGTGAAGTGGTGAGAGGTGAAAATTGTTAAAAAATACCTGGCTCGTAGGGTAAAAATAAAATTTATTAAGCCCTCGGCTGGTATTGTTAAAAGGGTGCAGGGTGAGGTTGTTGCTGTATTTTAATGTACATCAACCTCAGAGAGTGCGTCGACATGACATGTTTCGGAGTTTGAAAACTCCTTCTTCAGGACGAGGGAGTGCACAAACCTCCTCACCTTACTCACATGTAGTGTAAATGTTAAAGTGCTAGTTACAAAATAAATCTACAAAAAACTAGGTGTAATGTTCCTAATCATGTATTTATAATTCAGAAGTCTGTTGCGTCCAATTGGCGATAATGGAACAAGACCTGCGAAAATAAAGCGCATAGTAAATAATACATCAGGATACAGATGTCTGTTCAAGAAAATTGGGTAATATGTGACCCTGTAAGAAAAAAGAACAAAGACACACAAGTAGACAAACTACACACACATTTGCAAATGGTAAAGTCATAAGTTTCACCTAGGTTGTTTGTATAAACAGAGGAAGTTTGGTTAGTTCAGTGCTTACTTATTTAATAAGGCATGGTGACCTCATGAGCCCTGCGTGGTACTGGGGGTAGTCTTCCGATTCAATGCGGCTACCTAGAGGACATAGGAAGCTAGAGTAAGGACTCGTAGTTATTTACTCGTGGCAACAAAAAAGGGGTTGGTTCCCTGCTTAACAGACTCACGGTTACAGCATGCTCAAATGGGCTGTCATCCCCTCAACGCGGCTCCGATGATGTGCCGGGTGTTCGGAGGGCCGTTCCTTATATACTCCCCAGAGTGCCCTTAATTGCAGCCTAATTGGAATCGGATTATGCCCATAGAAGGTGAGAGACCCCAATTGATTCTCCGGTTGTGTGCGGAGGAGATGGGCGTTGTTAACAGTGAACCGCGCATGCGAGCGGGAATAGTGACAGACAGGTCTGTAGGAGCAAGGGCGTTCAGTGCGCCTGCGCTAAAACGTAGCGTGAGACCCAGAGTGAGTTCAGCGCGCTAGTTGCATATCGAGCTTTGGATCCCTATGAAAAAAAGTCGCGCTGAGGTCTTGCTCGTTTTTAGCAATGCGATTTTTTACTGTGGGCCAAAACTTTTCGTTCGAAAGAGCTGAGCAACAGCTGCCTAGATGTGATTGTGAACCCGTTTGGCATGCCCCGGGCCATGGGTTTGTTGTGGTCAAAGACTAAACAACTGATACCTAGATGTTTTTTTTTCTTTTTTTTTTTAAACTTATTAAGCATACACAGGGTCACTGGCTAATGGGAGGGACATGGATGAAGAGGGTTATATGTTCAATCAGATATGATCGGATTGAATGCCGGCCCTGCATAAATCAATTCATATTATATGTCCAATCAGATATGATAGGATTGAATGACACACCTGGGTGAATCAATTCATAACATGCATGCTCTCTAGCCAAGCCCCGGAATTTTTGATAGATGGGGATTTTTTATATGAACTGGTTTTTTTGACACTTATAAGTCAGTGATTCAACGTAGGTGGCTCCATGGGATAGAGTCATTGAGTCAATTGGTGTCGGTGCCCAAACGGAAGACCCACCTCTGTTGTTTCTCAAACAAACCCACATCAGTGGGGAGCTGTTCAATAACAGTCCAGTGCAGTTCATTGACACAGTGTTGTGCCTCCAAAAAATGTGCTGCCATTTTGGTGGTAGATTTTTTGCATCTCACGTTACTTTTATGTTCGTTTATTCTTGTTTTGACTGCCCGAGTGGTCATGCCTACATATTCCAAGTTACAGGGGCAGGTGATTAGATAGAGGACATTCCTGCTATTGCAATTGGTGAACACTCGTTGTTCCCATTTCGTGCCATTTTCGAAGGTTAAGGTGTTGCTTTTTTAAGTTAAATGACAACTGTTGCAATTACCGCACGGGTGATGACCCTGCACTCCACGTAGCTGCGGTCTGGTCATTGTGTTCTGTGGTCTTGTGTGCACGAGAATGTCTTTGAGGTTCCTTCCTCTTCTGTGGGCAAAGAGAGGTTTTTCCAAGTTATCGTACCACTTGTAAGTATCCGCCAGTGTTTGTTCACCAGTTTAGTTACCTGGTTCGAAAGAGTACTGTATGTGGTGACACATACTGGTCTATTCAGAGTGTCGCCCTTAGGAACTTTGTCTTCCAGGAGTGACTCTCGATTGTTATTGCGAGCCCTTTTCATAGCCTTCTTTATTACCTTCTCAGGTCTCTGTTTTAGTTTTACGCTTAAATTCGGGGCTTGGGATTTGTATCTCGCTACGTCACTACAGTTGCAGCGTAGACGGAGGAACTGTCCGTATGGTAAGTTCTCTCTCAAATGACGGGGGTGAAAGCTGTCAAATCGTAGTAGACAGTTCCTCGCCGTCGGTTTAAAATGAGTTTCAGTTTTTAAGGAACCGGATTCATGATAGATATTCAGGTCTAGGAACACCATTGCCTCCTTTGACATAGAATGAGTAAATTTTAGGAAGGCATTTTGGGTGTTCAGCCATAACATAAAATCCAAGATTGATTGTCCGTCTCCATCCCAGATGACTAAAACGTCATCTATGTAACGTTTCCAGGTGCGTATTCTGCCCCTGAAAGGGTTGTTGGGATGGAGGATCTTGGTGGTCTCAAGGTGGTGCACATATAATCCCGCCAGGCTCGGCGCAAAAGTACTGCCCATGCTGGTTCCGTGCTGTTGTAAAAATAAGGTGCCTTCGTATTCAAAAAAGTTTTTGTGAGGGCTGTTGAAATGCACTCCATCACCACTCCTCGTGGGGTTTGATATTTCCATGGTTTTGAATGTAGGACTTCTTCAATGATGAGGACAGTCTCATCATGGGAGAGGCTGGTGTAGAGGCTCTCTACGTCAAGACTCGACAGCATTTGTGAGTCTTGGTCGAATGGAAGATCTTGTAGTAATTGTAATACAGCTTTTGTGTCTCTCAAGTATGTGTCTGTCGCTTGTACCAAAGGTCTGAGAAAGGCATCAGCGAATTTAGACAAAGGCTCTAATATTGATGAGATCCCAGATACGATGGGACGGCCTGGTGGATTGGTGAGACTTTTATGTACCTTGGGTATACTATAAAAATATGGTATACGAGGGTTTTTTTGAGTCAAGAAGTCTGCTTCCTTCTTGGTAAGCCAGTCATGGGCTAGCGCCTCCTCAGTAATAGCCCCTATCTGTGTGCGTAGAGATTCAGTGGGGTCATTTGGCAAGATTCGATAGTTCCTCTCATCTGATAAGAGTCTTCTGCACTCTTGGTCATAGGCGGCGGTGGTTTGGATAACCACTGCCCCGCCTTTGTCCGCTGGTTTTATGATTAGTCTCTTGTTCTGGGAAAGTTCTCTCATTGCCTCGTTTTCTGACCTGCTCAAATTCTAGAAAACCTTCTGATTGGTTTCCAAATGGCCGAGTTCCAGCATGATGGCTTTTTCAAATGCTAGAACTTCGACAGGGAGTTGGTTATCGGATGGTGTAAAGGTCAATTTTGGTTTTAGACCTGTGTCCGAAGTGTCAGGAATTGGTTCTTTGTTATTGAAGAACGCTTTCAGTTTGATAGTTCTCACAAAGTCTTGAATCTCTTTGTGTAGGCGAAAGGAGTCAGGTTTATTAGTAGGGACATATCCAAGTCCTTTATTGAGTACCTGATTTTGTAGATCAGAGAGGTTTTCAAGGACCTCCCCAATTTAACCCCTACCAAGGACAATTCCAAGTACCATACCATTACGGTCCGCCACCAATGGGACCGATGTACCCACAATGGGGACCAGAACCAACACCCGCACCCCAAACCGCGCAGCCTTTTTTAGCATGGGGCCAGGGACCCCGCAGAGGCAGGAATAGGAAGGGCAACAATGTCACTTGGCAAACAGAGGAAGTGGCAGACCCGAGGGTCCACACCAGGAGCATGACAGCAAATCAAGCGCCCACAAGCAAGAGGGGAACTTAGTCATCAATACATCCCCTTGGCCTCTGACTGATCTACAAAATCAGGTACTCAATAAAGGACTTGGATATGTCCCTACTAATAAACCTGACTCCTTTCGCCTACACAAAGAGATTCAAGACTTTGTGAGAACTATCAAACTGAAAGCGTTCTTCAATAACAAAGAACCCATTCCTGACACTTCGGACACAGGTCTAAAACCAAAATCGACCTTTACACCATCCGATAACCAACTCCCTGTCGAAGTTCTATCATTTGAAAAAGCCATCATGCTGGAACTCGGCCATTTGGAAACCAATCAGAAGGTTTTCCAGAATTTGAGCAGGTCAGAAAACGAGGCAATGAGAGAATTTTCCCAGAACAAGAGACTAATCATAAAACCAGCGGACAAAGGCGGGGCAGTGGTTATCCAAACCACCGCCGCCTATGACCAAGAGAGCAGAAGACTCTTATCAGATGAGAGGAACTATCGAATCTTGCCAAATGACCCCACTGAATCTCTACGCACACAGATAGGGGCAATGACTGGGAGGCGCTAGCCCATGACTGGCTTACCAAGAAGAAAGCAGACTTCTTGACACAAAAAACCCTCGTATACCATATTTTTATAGTATACCCAAGGTACATAAAAGTCTCACCAATCCACCAGGCCGTCCCATCGTATCTGGGATCTCATCAATATTAGAGCCTTTGTCTAAATTCGCTGATGCCTTTCTCAGACCTTTGGTACAAGCGACAGACACATACTTGAGAGACACAAAAGCTGTATTACAATTACTACAAGATCTTCCATTCGACCAAGACTCACAAATGCTGTTGAGTCTTGACGTAGAGAGCCTCTACACCAGCCTCCCCCATGACGAGACTCTCCTCATCATTGGAGAGGTCCTACATTCAAAACCATGGAAATATCAAACCCCACGAGGAGTGGTGATGGAGTGCATTTCAACAGCCCTCTCAAAAAACTTTTTTGAATACGAAGGCACCTTATTTTTACAACAGCACGGAACCAGCATGGGCAGTACTTTCCCGCCGAGCCTGGCGGGATTATATGTGCACCACCTTGAGACCACCAAGATCCTCCATCCCAACAACCCTTTCAGGGGCAGAATACGCACCTGGAAACGTTACATAGATGACGTTTTAGTCATCTGGGATGGAGACGGACAATCAATCTTGGATTTTATGTTATGGCTGAACACCCAAAATGCCTTCCTAAAATTTACTCATTCTATGTCAAAGGTGGCAATGGTGTTCCTAGACCTGAATATCTATCATGAATCCGGTTCCTTAAATACTGAAACTCATTTTAAACCGACGGCGAGGAACTGTCTACTACGATTTGACAGCTTTCACCCCCGTCATTTGAGAGAGAACTTACCATACGAACAGTTCCTCCGTCTACGCCGCAACTGTAGTGACGTAGCGAGATACAAATCCCAAGCCCAGGATTTAAGCATAAAACTAAAACAGAGACAATACCCTAAGAAGGTAATAAAGAAGGCTATGAAAAGGGCTCGCAATAACAATCGAGAGTCACTCCTGGAAGACAAAGTTCCTAAGGACGACACTCTTAATAGTCCAGTATGTGTCACCACATACAGTACTCTTTCGAACCAGGTAACTAAACTGGTGAACAAACACTGGCGGATACTTACAAGTGGTACGTTAAACTTGGAAAAACCTCTCTTGCCCACAGAAGAGGAAGGAACTTCAAATACTTTCTCGTGCACACAAGACCACAGAACACAATGACCAGACCGCAGCTACGTGGAGTGCAGGGTCATCACCCGTGCGGTAATTGCAACAGTTGTCATTTAACTAAAAAAAGCAACACCTTAACCTTCGAAAAGGGCACCAAATGGGAACAACGAGTGTTCACCAATTGCAATAGCAGGAATGTCGTCTATCTAATCACCTGCCCCTGTAACTTGGAATATGTAGGCATGACCACTCGGGCAGTCAAAACAAGAATAAAAGAACATAAAAGTAACGTGAGATGCAAAAAATCTACCACCAAAATGGCAGCACATTTTTGGGAGGCACAACACTGTGTCAATGAACTGCACTGGACTGTTATTGAACAGCTCCCCACTGATGTGGGTTTGTATGAGAAAGAACAGAGGTAGGTCTTCCGTTTGGGCACCGACACCAACGGACTCAATGACTCTATCCCATGGGGCCAACTAGGTTGAATCACTGACTTATAAGTGTAAAAAAAAACAGTTCATATAAAAAAAAACATCTATAAAAAAAAACGGGGCTTGGCTAGAGAGCATGCATGTTATGAATTGATTCACCCAGGTGTGTCATTCAATCCTATCATATCTGATTGGACATATAATATGAATTGATTTATGCAGGGCCGGCATTCAATCCGATCATATCTGATTGAACATATAACCCTCTTCATCCATGTCCCTCCCATTACCCAGTGACCCTGTGTATGCTTAATAAGTTTTTTTTTGTTTTTTTAAACCCATCTAGGTATCAGTTGTTTAGTCTTTGAACACAACAAACCCATGGCCCGGGGCATGCCAAACAGGTTCACAATCACATCTAGGCAGCTCTTTCGAACGAAAAGTTTTGGCCCACAGTAAAAAATCGCATTGCTAAAAACGAGCAAGACCTCAGCGCGACTTTTTTTCATAGGGATCCAAAGCTCGATATGCAACTAGCGCGCTGAACTCACTCTGGGTCTCACGCTACGTTTTAGCGCAGGCGCACTGAACGCCCTTGCTCCTACAGACGTGTCTGTCACTATTCCCGCGCGCATGCGCGGTTCACTGTTAACAACGCCCATCTCCTACGCGCACAACCGGAGAATCAATTGGGGTCTCTCACCTTCTATGGGCATAATCCAATTAGGCTGCAATTAAGGGCACTCTGGGGAGTATATAAGGAACGGCCCTCCGAACACCCGGCACATCATCGGAGCCGCGTTGAGGGGATGACAGCCCATTTGAGCATGCTGTAACCGTGAGTCTGTTAAGCAGGGAACCAACCCCTTTTTTGTTGCCACGAGTAAATAACTACGAGTCCTTACTCTAGCTTCCTATGTCCTCTAGGTAGCCGCATTGAATCAGAAGACTACCCCTAATACCACGCAGGGCTCATGAGGTCACCCTGCCTTATCAAATAAGTAAGCACTGAACTAACCAACCTTCCTCTGTTTAAACAAACAACTTAGGTGAAACGTATGACTTTACCATTTGCAAATGTGTGTGTAGTTTGTCTACATGTGTGTCTTTGTCCTTTTTTCTTACAGGGTCACAGATTACCCAATTTTCTTGAACAGACATCTGTATCCTGATGTATTATTTACTATGCGCTTTATTTTCGCAGGTCTTGTTCCATTATCGCCAATTGGGCGCAACAGACTTCTGAATTATAAATACATGATTAGGAACATTACACCTAGTTTTTTGTAGATTTATTTTGTAACTAGCACTTTAACATTTACACTACATGTGAGTAAGGTGAGGAGGTTTGTGCACTCCCTCGCCCTGAAGAAGGAGTTTTCAAACTCTGAAACATGTCATGTCGACGCACTCTCTGAGGTTGATGTACATTAAAATACAGCAACAACCTCACCCTGCACCCTTTTAACAATATCAGCCGAGGGCTAAATTTTATTTTTACCCTACGAGCCAGGTATTTTTTAACAATTTTCACCTCTCACCACTTCACTACTCACATTAAAAAAAAACACACCCACCAACACATAGTTCACTTCAAGTGCTCCTACTCAGTCGTTAGTCGCAGCACGCCGCATCCCGCAGAGGGGTGTGAAGACCCCGATGATGAAGCATGACACCAAGTGGCCTGTTGGTGTGTGAGGGGTATTCTACACAACACTGTGTGCTCCCCACCACTGTAGGGACCACTACCACCACTAGAGTGAATTCCACTTTGTTTATGTAAAACCAGTAGATGCCCAGGCAAAACTCAAAATGCCTGTGCTGAATCTATATAGCATAACCATTAATCAGAGGTCGCCCCTCCCTGGTTGGTACATATCTGTACGCTCTCCTTATAGAAGCCAATCTACACACAGAGTGAGGCTCAAAAGCAAATGTACACACCCAAAAAGCACAGCCACTCTGCTCCCACACAATTTCCAATCCTTTAGTTTTCTCCAGTCAAATCTGATTGTTTGTACAGGAAATCTGTGCTCCAGATCTGGAAAGAGTGTTTTAGTTTAATCACTTATTTGTGTAGCACCTTTGAATGCTATTTTTTAATATAATATTTCCCTATTTTCATGATAATCACTTTATGTTATGTCGATAATAACATCCAGCATGGAGTGGGCCCTTCTGGACCTGCTTTGGACACCCATGACATACATGAATAATGCTAGCCATATATATATAGTGAATGCCTCAAATGTAATTGTCTCTTGGAACTTTATTAATAGGTTTTACCCATCAGAAAAAAAATTCAGAAACCTGTGTCCACCTAGCCACTTCTTGGTTCTGCACCACCATATGTGCATGTTGACATGTCCAGCTGTAGTTCAGCTAGCCTTCTACCAACTTTCTTCATTAAGTCATATCTCGCCTGTGTACATGTTCTGGCTGCATTTCCTGGGTGTGCTGGCATAGGTCCCACTCACCTGTGTGCACCTTGCCACATCTTGCCTTTGAGCACCTAGATATCTTCCCTTTGTAAAGCATGAACCTTTTAACTGTTTGCAAACATTCAGAGTAACTGCATCCACATAGCATCTATCTTTAAGCTGGGTGCTGCCCCTTGCCTCTCGACAGAAGCATCTCAATTACTCAGAAATTAGCACTGCTGAGAATGTCCAGGCTGACCCTGTGTGCTTGTAGATCTCTTTCATCTCTGTGCACCTAACCCCTCTCATATGTGGTGTTTTAGCCCTTTTTGCCAGTGTGTATATAACCCAATAACCTGTATGCACCAGTTGCTCACTAACCCATTCGCACCTGCTGCTCGTCCATATAGTTCCTCATAGTTCTGCATACAAGGACCCCGACTAGGGGGTCCATTAGGATGGCGGAAGGATCGCCACGGCCAATCAGGCGGTGGCGATCCGTCCGCCATCCCTGCCCGTCCGCCACCTTTCTTCCCCCCGCCATAATACGATGGCGGGGGGACCATGGCGTAGGGGAAGACCGGCTGCCGCTTTTCCACCGCGGTCGGCTTGCGACCGTGGCGGAAAAGGCCTGATATGGTGGCGGTGTCTATCAGACACCGCCAACCATATTAGGATGGCCGGTGAGGAATGCCTTTCCGGGGCGGCAATGCTGCCACAGAAAGGCATACGGTCTTTGCTTTGGGGGCCCGTTGCGGGCCCCCAGGGTGAAGGGGGGATGGGAGGTGCACATTTCAATGTACACCATGACAGGCACCGCACGTTGCCTGTCATGTTGTGCATTGAAATGTACAATGTGCATTTTTTGCATAGCGGAGGCCGGTGCTTCAAGCACCGTCCGCCGCATTGTAAAAAATGCGGGATGCACCCGCCACTGTGGCAGATGCATCCTAATTGGGGGCACGGTTCCTCCGCCCTTGTGGCGGATGGTACCGGCCCCCTAATGGACCTCCAGGTGTGAAATATAGGCCCCCAGGCACATTTATGCACCTAGTGCCCATTAATAGTTTGGTACAAAGCCTCCTCTAACCTGTGTCCACAATCTCATCTGTTTGTATCTAGTCTCGCTCTCAACTTTGGACAGTCTGCCCCCACTAACATTTTACACCTATTCTGTGCAGACACTTGCAGGAATGCATATCTAACATAGTCACTGTCAGACATATATTCTTAACTCAACCCAGCACACATTTCTAAAACACATACACACACAAATACATTATAACATAGGTATAACCAAAACAAAATCCTCAAACACACAGCCAACGGTGGCACGCTGCAGGCTAGGGGTCGTAGCTGCAACCCCTGGCGACCCCTAAAGTACGCCCATGTACACTGGCAGACCACTGAGAGTGCACTAGAGGAACATCCCAGCAGGGGTAGTTGAAGCACCGTGAAGACGTGTTTTAAACGTAATATAGAGACACATATGCAAATTAACACTAATACATAAAAATGGGCACAATATGATGTTAAAGTGAAGTGGCCTAGTATTAGTGAATGATTTTTACAATGTATATATCAGTTAGAAAAATAGGTGTTACGTCTCATAGAATGTATGTAGACTGATACTAGAGAAGTTATAGTTTATGGATATGTTGATTCGATTTTTGTAGGATAAAATAGAAAAACGTACATTTATATAAAATAGTGATAATTTACAGTAATAAGGTATTCCTAACGTTAGCCCATTCCATGTAGTAATGATTTGTGAAAATTCTATATTTTTCTTTATGATTTCTTATTATTCATTTCATTTAATGACGATTTAGATCTTATCTCATATAAAAGTGTGAAGTTTATTTATTTATTTATTTATTTGAAAGTTTTATAGAGCGCAAACAAGATCCTTGCGGGTATCAGAGCGCTTTACAATAAGCGTGTATAGGCAAGACATAAATAGAAATAAAAGGAACGTAAGAATAACATCAAAAGCTTAATAAAAGAAACGTGCAAGAAGTAAAACAAGGCGATAGAGCATGGTGGTAGAGACAGGGCAAAATCAGATAAGGTACAGAAACTAGCTCGGTGTAGAAGGATGATGGGAATACATTGAACATGAGAACATCAAAATATATGGACGAAAGTTTTGCATATAACAAGCCAGGCTTTAGAATGGTAGGTAAAAGGGTGAAATAGGGGTTCTTCAAACAGTCATGTGAGGCCATGTTTACGTAAATTTCGCTATGAGGATGCCTTTTACTTCCAGTTTGAATGAGGACGAGGAAGGGTTAAGTCTTATTTATGGTGGGAGGGCATTCCAAATCCTGGGTGCCATTCCTGAAAAGGAGCGATTACTGTTTTTTTCCTTATTGAATTTTTGTGGTTTCAGAAGGAAGTTTTCCGAACTTCTTGTTGATCTTGATCCTCCTGATATTGTGAGTTTTTGTGTGAGATAGCTGGGGGGCACTATGATGTAGGGCCTTGTGCGTCATGCAGGCTATTTTCAGGTGGATTCTGGCTTCAAATGGCAGCCAGTTTAGAGACTTTAGATCAGGGGAGATGTGGGCCCTTTTTTTCGAGCCTCTGATGAGTCTCGCTGCTGCATTGGTGGATGCTCTTAGAGGAGCTCTGGTGGTTTTGGGGAGACCACATAACGCAACACTTCCATAGTCCAGCCGCGGTAGAACTAGAACCTGAACCGCTAACTTGAAGTCATTAGGAGGTAGGAAGGGCTTCAGTTTCCTTAGTGTATTGATCTGAAAGTTTGTTCCCTTCGTTGCATTACTATTATGCTTCTGCATATTGAGGTTGGAGTCCAGTGTTATACCAAGTGATTTCGCCGAGTCAACAATGGTTGGTTGAACATCGAGTGCTGTGAGGTGTTTTATCAGATTGTGCATAGTGGGGACTTTGGCGGTGGTGCGATAAGGAGGAATTCAGTTTTTAAAGCATTTAGTTTGAGGTGATTCACTGCCAGCCAAGTTTGGGTGGTCTTAAGAGTGTTGTTGAGCAGTCTAATGTCATCCAAGGTGTTGATCTTGAGGTAGAGTTGGGTATCGTCTGCATACATGTGGAACTGCACGTTGGAAGTTTGTAGCAAATCGGAGAGTGGTTCCATGAAGACATTGAAGAGAGTAGGGGATCATGAGGAGCCTTGTGGGACTCCTAGCATAACAGGCATTGGTTTGGACAGTGTGTTGTTGACCTTAAATTTTTGAGTCCGGTTATGCAGAAAAGAGGTAAACCAGTCGAGCACTGGTCCTGAGAGACCCATTCTGTGTTTCAACAGATCTATCAAGTGTTCGTGTTTGACCGTGTCGAATGCTGAGGAGAGGTCTAGTAGGATGAGGAGGCATGCTTCGTTTCGATCGAGTAGTTGAAGTGCATCATCAATGATGTGTGTCATGGCAGATTCTGTACTGTGATTTGCGCAGAAGCCAGATTGGTGCTTATTTAGCAGCTTGAAGTGATCAATATGTTTAGTCAATTGGTGGTGAACACATTTTTCTAGAAGTTTGGCCAGAGTGGGAATATTGGATATTGGGTGGTAGTTGTTGAGGTCCGTGGGGTCAGCTGTGGGTTTCTTGAGGATGGGAGACACTTGTGCTACCTTCAGGGAGTCGGGGATGCAGCCTTGTTGAAGTGAGCTGTTGATGATCTTGGTCCATATTGGTAGTAGTGACGGGGTAAGATCTTTGACCGCATTTGCGGGGAGAGGGTCAGTTAGATGGTTGGAAGGCTTTAGGGCACGGAGAAATTTGCCTATTACTTCTTCAGAATAGGGGTGGAAGTAAGACCATGTTGCGTTGTTTTTCAAGGTAAACTTTGAAGTGATTTGTTGAGACGCGTTTGGGGGTAAGGGGGGCGCTTTGGTAAGGGGGTCAGAATGAGAAGCTAGGTCCTTGAGGAGATCTTTCTTGATGTTTTCCGTCTTTAGGTTAAAGTGGTTAGAGAAGTTGTCACAAGATGGTTGTGGGTGAGTTAGTTCAGGTGGCCATTGGGGTTGGTCCTTAGATTGCGTTTTAATTAATTCAAAAAGTTTTTGGGGTCGATTTCTTGATTGGTCAAGTTGCTGGATAAAGAAGTCTGCTTTAGTGCGTTTGACCTTACGAAAGTAATCAATTCTCTTTCTTTTTAGAGTCAGGAGGAGCTCGGCGGATGGTGTTGATCTCCAGTTGCGTTCAGCAGTTCTGAGAGAGCGTCTGTCCTCGTTAAGGAGACCGTTGAACCAGGGTTTAGAGTCTTTCGTGGAGACTCTCTTTAGTTGCAGGGGTGCAAGTTTGTTAATTATTGAGGTCTTGGAGTTTAGGTAGTGGTTGGTGAGGTCAGTTACGTTGGAAACTCCAACAGGGGGAAGAAGTAAATTCTTGCTGGAGGCGGGTAGGGTATTTGCGTTGAGCTTTCTCCAGTCCCTTTTCAATACCTTAGGCTTTGTGGATTGAGCAGAGGTCAGTTTGATTGTTTCATTGATGAAAAAGGTGATGATGTGATGGTCAGACCAATCACAGGGGAGGATCGTTTCCAGATGGGTGGAATCAGTTTTAGCGATTATTAAGTCCAGGATTGCGCCTTTGTCATGTGTCGGGCTGTTGCATAATTGGTTGAGGTCTAAGGCGTTGAGGAAGTCTTTGAAGCTGTTGACCACTGTGTCATTAGGATCGTTCCAATGGAGGTTAAAGTCACCCAGGAAACTTTGTGTGTTTCGTCGACCAGTGAGTGATGTAATCAGGTCCATGATTTGTTCTGTGAATAGGAGGTTGTCGCCAGGAGGGTGGTAGATGATGTGGAGCGAGCAGACAGGTTTACCATTACTGTTGATGTCAAGGCTGATGTATTCACATGACGGGAGTAGCGCGGGAATGGCTCTGTTTATGGTGATGTTGTTCCGGTGTATACAGGCAATACCACCTCCAGTCTTGCCACCCAGCCTGTCTAGTCTGATGATGTCATAATTAGGTGGAACTAAAATATCGATGAGGGGCGAGGAAGAATCTGTAAGCCATGTTTCCGTGAGAATGATGATGTCAAGGTTAGTCGAGGTAATGAGGTCGGCTATGTCAGTGGCGTGTTTCGATGCCGATATGCAATTCAAGAGTGAGCATTTAAGACGGGTGTGGAGGCAGATGATGTTTGTTCTTGGATGAGTGGGACTTTACAGAGGTTATTGACGATGATTCCTCTGTTGTTATGAGTAGAAGGCCTGTGAGGGTTTGGGAAGATAGAGGGGATGGACATGTGAGGGAGGTGAAGTTGACCATTCCCCCGAATTAATACAATGGTTTATTTTACATTTGTAAATGTAGCACTTCTGTGCCTCACCTGGACATTCCTGAACTCCTACAATATGATCTGTAAATTATTCCCATGGGAAGTAAAGGGAAAATAATGAAATGTCTACTGTTCTATAAGTTGCGACTATGTTTCTTTTTCCCTATCGATAGATGATGTGGACTAATGATGCTGTTGTTTCTCATGGTTAGCATGGGAAACCATCTTAATGTTGCTAACAGTCTTAGATGGCTGAATGCGAAACAGGCATGTGATGGTCTTTCGATAGTGGTGTGATTCTACGCCACTGGCTCTTGTCAAAGACTTTATAAAAGAGGAAACCCCAAAGGAGGGGCAACTCCATATTTTTCCCCTTTGTGAGATGCCAACATCTTGTCATTCTAATTGATTTTTTGAGTTTCACAAACATCATCTTTGGTTTTTGGACTATTTGACGATGCTACAATCGGTAGCGGATGTATGACGGTACAACGCGTGCTTTTACAACGCGTACCGTTACCACGCAGGTTTTACAATGCAAGTCGTTACAACGACTTGCGTTTGGGGGCGCTGGATAGTGAATAGTTTAATTTACTATTCCAACTCCAGTCCCCGTAGATAGTAGGGAAGGAGTTGGATAGTAAATTAAACTATTCCCTATCCTACAGCGCCCTCCAGCGCAAGTCGTTGTAACAACTTGCGTTGTAAAACCTGCGTGGTAATGGTACGGCGTTGTAAAACTTTCGTGGTAAAGGATGTTTCCCATCGGTAGCTGATGGACTGAGACCTTTCTTGCCGAATCAATGCCAATTTTTCTTTTAGCTTTATGCTAATAGACTCATCCTGAGAGGACTTTGGGGCCGATTACGATGGCGGGCAGCTGCAAAAGGGACCGCCCGCCATAGGTGTGGCGGTCCCGCCATACGAATTAGGATGCGCCCGCCACACTGGTGGGCGCATCCTGTATTTTAACATTGCGGCGGGGGGCAGCACAGCCACAATGTTGAAAAACATGTTGTGCTTTTGTATGTACAACATGACAGGCACTGTGCGGTGCCTGCTACCTTGACATGCAAATCCAGGGGGGTACTATAGGTAACCCCACATGCAGCACCCCCCCCCCTCCCGCCCCCCCCCACCCCCGGTGGGTCCGCAACGGGCCTCCGAAGGCATTCTCCACCTTTCTTCTTGCGGCGGGATCTCCGCCGAAAAAGACAGGCATGCAAATGCACACGGCGGTGCCTGCACGGCACTGCTGCCATTGCCCCATAGTACCTGGTATCGCAAGGCGGGCGGAAAAGGACCGCCTTGCGGGACCACGGCGGGCGGTCTTTCCTTCTGCCACGGTACCTCAGGAGGGGCAACACCATATTTTTTCCCTTTGTAAGAGGCCAACGTCTTGTCAATGATTTTAGTTTTAGCTTTATTCTAATGGGCTTGCTATTAGAGGGCTTTATTTTTCATCTTTCCCCTTTGCTTGCTAAGATTTGAGCAGTTAGACTGACAAATTATCCTTCTGCCTAAAGAGATAGTAAGACTTTGTAACTCTGTATATTTCATAACCATCCTTGCCTAAATGTTGGGTGCTTTAATGCAAATTTTGATATTTTTGACCGAAGTTCTTAAAAAACTTCTTCATACAATGGACCTTGATTCTCTAATACAGTAACCAAATTAACCAAAAATGTTGTCTGAGTCTATTATTCAGTACTATTGACGTTTCCTTTTAAGCTGTGCAATTAGTATAGGTGATTTGATGTGTTGTAAATCGGCTGTCAATTAATGGTGTTCATTGTACAGTAACTGGGAGTCTGCTGTCCTCATCCATCCTATCAGCAGAAAAAAATTCATGGGAGGATCACCACCTCTGTGGTAAATTGATGTGTGTAGTATCAGTCAATAGTCAAATAGACAGAAGGGCCCACTACTGTAAGGGTGAGGGGTAATGGTAAGAGATATTGTCCCCTAAACCAACCAGAAACGTTTTCACTGGGCGCTTCATCAGTAGGAACCGGGTATGACAGACTGGATGCATTTTATCTGACGTGAAACTAATCAATTTTATATTCTTAGTTAACTTTGTTTTCGATAGTTCTTTGCTCTAATTTCTGCTGCTGCTGTTCTTCCCTCGTGTGTTTACAGAGATTGGCCACTTGAGGGCGCCAGAGACTAATCTTTAACTCTGGAGAGAAGACAGTTTCAGTTCTTCAATGCCGACCAAGTACTTAGATGCTGCATTGTCCTACATTTCGTAGAATTACAAACGTAGCAGATTTGTTATCTTGTTTTGTGTGTTCGGTTGGTACTTTATGTATATAAGTATAGAATGTACACATACATGTATTGTGCATTTAGCAGCTCAATTCATCAATCAGTTGCACGAAGAGAATGCGGCATAACGGCCAGCAGACCTGCCGACCAGGTGTTCGAGTTTCGGTGTCTGTCAGCTCAACATCCTGTGATTCTAGGGCCATATTATCAAGAAAGGGTGATACATTATCGCCGCTCTTATCGGCAGGAAACTGCCGCTAAAGCGACGATAATGGGCTTGATAATATGCCCTTGTGAATTTCCATAGAAGCCCAGGTTCTGGTGTTAACCTGGGCTTCTATGGGAATTCACAAGGGCATATTATCAGATAATATGGCCCCTAGTTCTCCCCGTGCCTACCGAAAAGGAATGTGTCCTTGTGTAATGTTACTGGTGCTCGTGTAAAGTGCTCCAATATCGTTGATGTCGAGTTTGCGCTATATAAAACTGCAAAAAAAATAATAACTGTAACGTGAGGGTGTACAGATGAGATGGGCTGGAAGTATCATTAACTGGTCCCCTGCGCGCAGGCCACTTTAGCGCAGGGACAAGCACACTTAGAATGCTGTCGGGTTCAACTCAGCTAGTCTGTAGCTCCGCCCCTTTTATTTCTAGCTCAAAGTCATGTGACCTCAGGACAAAACCAAGAATGGCATACAAGTCGAGGGGTACATAGAGGAAAGCCCCTACAGCCACACTACATTACATTGCTCCTTAACTTGCGATAAGCATACCACCATGATGACAAAACAGTTCATTAACAAAACAAAAACACAGGAGCATGGAAAAGTTGTCAAATCTCCATCACGAAGCCATTCAACACTACAGAACAGTCTAGGGTGGTGCTTGGCTTCATGCAACTCAGTCAACCCAGTATGTAGCGAAAGCCACCTTCTGAGCAGTAGGATGCATTAGGAATGATCAGTGTTTTGACAGCTCATCACCTCGTCGTCCACGTTCCTTTTCCCGATCCTAACAATGCAAGTCTCTTACAGTGTGCACTATCACGGACCGCACCAGAACATAAAACAATCTGCAGGTGGTGTCGCGTGTTGAAGACTTGGAGATGGGTGATCACCCGTAATCCTCCTGCCCACCAGTTTACATGACCATTTAAAGGTATGTGGCCCCTCAATTAACTGTACATACAAACCCTTCCCGATCACACGAGGTACGCGGCAGGGGTGCCCATTGTCTCCATTACTGTTTGCCATTGCGATGGAACTCTT
Organism: Lissotriton helveticus; assembly: GCF_964261635.1. Taxonomy (NCBI): domain Eukaryota; kingdom Metazoa; phylum Chordata; class Amphibia; order Caudata; family Salamandridae; genus Lissotriton; species Lissotriton helveticus. The sequence continues at coordinate 88,302,752 of NC_136070.1, forward strand.
GGTGGTGAGGCTTCGTCAATGTCACCTAAAAAGGGGTATTGGCTCCACTACTAGAGGCCTGGTGGTCTCAATTTAGGTCAGACAACATCACCCTCTATGTCTGTAGCCCAGGCAACAATCTGACGCCTTTGACCTGCAAAGTTGTGCGGTTTGAAGGCTATTCTAGAATCCAAGTGAACTGGGCAAAATCCATAATCTTTCCTCTCACAGACAGTGCATGCCCCTTCCCCACTGAGTACCCACTGAGGTGGGTAGGTGAGCCAGTGTGGTACCTGGGTATATGGCTAAGCCGTGATCCAGAAGAACTCTGGTGCGTAAACTATGGGCGTGCCATGGCCTGCTGGAGGACAGAATACCCACGTCATTCAAGTTACAGCTTTCTCTCGCTGGCCTTATCGCAATTATGAAGATGATTATTCTTCCCAAGTTCCTCTATCTTTTCCCGAAAGTCCCTCTCCCCCTCACATCCTAGTTCCACAAGCGCTTGCGATCCAACTTGGTGACTCGTTTATGGGCGAGTAGACAGTCGTGAGTATCCTGGGTGCTCCTCATCCCACAGCTCGCCCAGGGCAGACTCAGGGCATCAGACACGAAGCTGTATGCTTTATGTGCACAGGCCCATACGGCTGTTGAACTAAATCAAGAAGCTCCCTTGCCTTTATCAACCGCACTACATTTACCATACAAAGCCCCCAAGGCTGAAATCAATACTGTTGAATGCATGCACTGGGCCTGGAAGGGCATGTGGAAGACAGTAGGGATGACACTTCTTTAGGCCCGCTGTATCACACTGGCCCATAACACCTTGATACCACCACTCTCGGACAAGGACGCTATAGCTTGCGTGCACAAACGCGGCAGCCAACTGTTTTCGGACATCTACCCTGAGGACCAGTTCTGTTTGAACCTGCATCACCTCCACCTCCTACCTTTCTTGATACCCTAGTGTATTACCAACTGCGTGCCACATGTCGCGCCCTGCGTGATACTTTCTCTTCCCCCACCCACGATTAATGCCGGCCGCGACTGCCCACCTCTACAATCATAGGCGGCGCTCCTCTCCAGTTACAACCCTAATGGCATGGGTGTTTTGGAAGGAGGGCATCTTTCCGGCTGTATCTGACGCGCAGTGGTCCTTTTGCTGTGGTCAGCTGGAGCTGCTGTCCCCTAACTATAGACTCCGACTCATCCACTTTAAAGTTCTACACTGACTATACCGCACCCCCCAGCAGCTTTTCAAAATGGGATTGGCTCTGGATCCATACTGTCTGCCTCCTTTATCCACCATGCCTGGCAATGCCCAGGGGTCACATCCTTTTGGGTGAAAGTGTTTGCCACCATTCGTACGATCACTGGCCACTCACTCCCCTTGCCCTCTTTAGTGGGTATTTTGGGGTACGTCAAAGACACCCCCAGTTCTTGTCATCACCTCACTGCCATGCTACTACTGCTGGCTAAGCACAGGGTCGCGATTAACGGAAGCCCGTACCCTCCTCGAAAGCGTGGTTGAAAGATGTGACATACTGCCAAGAACAACAGTCTAGCTTCTGGGAAATAATGCCAATGCACTCTCACCCTAAGCATATATAGAACCTTTTGCCACTTTTCTCCACACTAGGGACGCCAATCCTCCAGTGGGGGCAAAAGACTGGGATGGTGAACAGTCAGATGGGGATGTATAAATGTCGATTGTCTTCTTGTATCACTTGCTGTATCGTAAAGTGCTACTTGTTAACCACCCATGCTTTGCTTTTGGGGTCTATCCATGCACTCCATAAGCTCCTTTTACATAATGTCTATGTAAACCCTATATTGTGCCTCTATCCTCCTTGCACCAACAAACCAGGCCTGTGCCACGAGAAGCGCTTTCACTGGACTTTATGGGCGGCCTACGGTGCAAGCTGTTTTGTTCCCGATTATGTAACTGCGGCATATTTCCTGATTGTTCTCCCCTAAGTCCTTCCTGACCATTGGCTCCCCCACCTCCAGTTCCCCCCTTCCCAAGCTGTCGTTGTACTGTTTATATTGGAAACGTCAATAAAAATAAGTTTGACAAAAAAGGTGTGTGGCCCCTGTCACGGAAAAACAAGTACAGCTTGAGCAGGGCTCCACTGCCATGACAGGGCAAATATTTAAGAGGGAAAAGAACCAGAGCATAGCCATTGGCATAAGTTGTGAATAAAGTTAACATTTAGCAAGAGCTGAGCAGGCAAAAGTTCTGTGGGAAGTTCTGCCTAAAAGACAAATAAGAAATCCATCTAATTTGCCATTTCTTTTAGGGCAAAGAAAGGGGTGGTACTTGAGATGACTACATCAGAAACATTCTTTTCATGAGTTGAGTAATTTAGTTGGTGAAACAGGTAAACCCTGTTGTTGGGATGAGTGACTCTCTCTTTGGAGGACGTTGACGAGGAAGACTAGCACTCAGAGTAAAGACGTTTACCAATAAGCAACCTGATCATATATATACTTACCTCTTTGTTTTTAATTTTCTCATTTTTAAGCACTAGAACCCATTATGGCATACAAAAGCTGCTAAGGGTTTTGTTTAAAAAAATATTCAAGATAGGTATTTGTGCGAAGTAGACTCAGCAAAAATCTACAAGCCCCCAATGAAAAAGATGGTTTCAGAAAAATGTTGTTGCAAAACATTTTCAGCAGGGTCTTTGGCATGTAGGCAAAGTTGTGCAAAGACCAGAAACTTTAGTCTGGATTTATTAATGATTGTGCAGATGCTTGGGAGGTGGTGCTCAGTTTTGCATTGAGCCCACAGGTCTTTTTAATGGTAAGTAAATCGACATCAATGCTTTGCGCCATGAGAGCATTACTAAATTACCTCCCTTGTATCTTGAAAAAGTGTAGAGTTTATGTGTACTTCACCCATCTTCGCAAGCACAATTACAACTCCATTCAATCCTTATAACATTTTATACCAGAACCCACACAGATGAATGTGTGAATATTTTTTAAATGGTCAGTGAATACTAAGCGTAAACAATTTCTATGAATTGAACCTCAAAACAATACAAAAACCTACAGAAACGAACATACACCAAACAAATACACAAATGAAATATTTTATTAAATTCACAAATACAGAAAAATCAAATTGTTCATTTTAATGTTATAGGAAGTTTGGAACTTTTCTAAATCCGTTTTTTGATTTTAAAAGATGAGACAATATGCTAGACTCTAGCAGATCTCTTGGTCTACTTTGTTCCCTAAAGCATGGTTGTCTTTTTCTCAGTGCTTCAATTAAGGCCACCCAGCTTCATAAAGTATTCTGTTTGCTGTACCTGCACAGCTTACACAAATCAAGCTAAGGACACCCCATACATTGCACCCTACGGGTTCAAATTCCATCACATTTTATGAACGTTTTAAAAATGTCCAATTTTACATATTGCTGCTTTATTTACACATGCTTACTTAATCTCCTAATATTATTTCTAAATAGTCGAGGACGCCCCTGGACTAAAGTTTAAGTTCTGCTGTTTGGTGGGCAGGGTACTCTGCAACCAACGTGGTGGGGGGCCTTCTCCACCAAACCCGTAGTTTGCACGTAATGTGACACAGTGCCATGGTTCTTTTTTTGTTTCACAATTCTTTATTAAATGTTTTGGGGGGTTTTAATACAGAAACAATGCATAACTGTCTTATATGAATCCAAAAACAGAAAAAACATATTATCATGAACAAAATATACGAATGGAATAAGAAAAACAAAGAATTTTCTGTTACTGACAGAAACTCTTGACCGATGGCTGTCTGACATTGAGTCCAGATTAAAGTATCTCAGAACGTCAGGCCTATTTAGAGGCAGGAGCAACCGGTGCAGGTAAGAGCAGTGAGTCGGGGTAAGTGGGGAGAGTCCACAGACGACGATGAGGCAAAATAACATAAAAAAAAAAAGAAAAACACTTACCTTGCACGGGCCACTCCTGTCTAATGTTCATTTTTCCTGGCCAGTGAAAGCCAGGTTGTCTCGAACAGGAAAATAAATAAACGACAGCTAAACAGTGGGAGGAAATTCCCAGCCTGTTGTAGCCATTCTGTGTTTTCTTTTTCAAGAACAAACTCCTGCTTTGAAAGTTTGTTTTTGGAAAACAAAACACTGTGGGGGTGGACCTAAGATGATACTCACACAGCAAAGATTCAGAGCCCTCAGTATAGCCGCCATGGCTTTGTTTCTGCTGAAGGCGCAGAGATGCCCACCTGCCTGGCAGACATCTTTAACCCATTGTGTGCTTATGACGAGCTCAGCTCGTCATGAGGCACGGTTAAGCTGCACTCATGACGAGCTAAGCTCGTCACGGCCGTTGGAACGTTCGCACGCGGGGATAATTTACCCGCTGTGCTGAACGTTCCAAAACGGGTGTGGTCGTGACGAGCTCAGCTCGTCACGAGTGCAGCTCCACTGTGCCTCATGACGAGCTGAGCTCGTCATAAGCACAGCGGCGCCGTGCGCGGCTCCCCTCCCCCCCACACAGCGGGGGAAAACACCCCGCAGCGAAAGGGTTAAATATGGTGGATTGCACTGCCCCGTGGAAGAGGAGTACATCCCTCCTTTGACTTAGAGGAACAGAGTACCACCCATTAAACATCAAATAAACCACTTAATGCTCATTTTTTACTTTTTGGTCGATCAAATGTACCTTTCCTACTTTGAAATCCAAGGCACATCCTCTGTCTCCCATTTTCTAAGAGTATTACTATAGCTACTTCCTCCCCACCTGGAGGGGGACTATTACAAATGCCTTCAAGAAAGGAGAAGAAGAGTTTGCTGGCAATGCAGGGTTTGTAGACCCCACAGTGCATACACGGGCACAAAATTGGCAATAAAATACAAAGAGAAGATGGCACAGATTGAGCAAGAGTGCTCAGAATGTGAAAGAGGGCACAGATTGGGCAGCAGCAAAATAGAGTGTATACGAGGGCACATACTGAGCAAGAGATCACACAGTATGCAAGAGGACATAGATTGGGCAACAGCACGGTTTGCCTGATTTACAACGGTATCTTACACTTTTGAGTAAATGTACTACTTTTCAGTATTCACAAACTTCGAGTGTAAATTACTACCATAAGAACAGTAGTAAGTATAACACTACACAAGGCAAATCACTGGTACTGCAACATCCGCCTATAGACAAAAATGGAAGAAGGGACCTATACTAAAACCCCATAGGAAATAATGTTAAAATTAAATTGAATTTATGGTTAAGTACAGGGAAAAATAAAAACATTTATTCAGCTCAAAAATAAATAGCACACATATTTTATGTTGAATATTAATGTAAATTAATTTCATATATTAGTAGGCATTAGTAGTGCTATTAGAGTAGGCACCTGGGCACCCAGCTTGGTGCTTGCCTATGGCCTCCAGTTCCTGCTTGTTCCAGCCTGATCCACTGACACCTCCTCTGCCTGGGTTTTCCCGTCCAGGTTTTCCTTACCAGGATTTCCCACTAACCGTTCTTCCCTCCTGCAGAAGCCCTGCCCACCCCAGGACCTACTTAATGCTTCTACAGAAACTTCAAACCCCAGCCCAAGGCCACCGACTTCTTCAAACAACACACAGATCTTGCTACCACCATAGGCATCCAACTAACAGAATGGAACCATCTCCACCCACATAACACCACCTCCATCATGAACTCAGTCTACTCAGGAGCCCCAACCAACCCATGACCTCACCCCTTCTTCAACCTAGGCGCAGCCAGAATCAGCCATGTACTCACCACCTTGTTCATTACCTCAATTGCCACAGCCACCTTCCCAGAGGAATGGAAACACACAGAAGTCAACACCATACTAAAGAAACCATCAGCAGACCTCAGCAAACCCAACAACTACTGATCAATCTCCTTGCTCTCGCTTGAGGCCAAAATATTAGAAAAATCCATCAACCAACAGCTCTCCTCTGGAACAGAACCTCCTACTTGACTCCTCCCAATCCGGATTACGCAACAACTACAGCACTGAGATAGGCCTCATTGCGGCTTCAGACGACATTCAAACCCTACTCGACTGAGGAAAGACTGCAGCTCTGTTTCTCCTAGACCTCTCGGCAGCCTTCGATACTGTCTCCCACCACACACTTATCACAAGGCTGCACAACATAGACATTCAAGGAGTCACTCTCAGATGGAACGCCTCTTTCTTTACCAGGAGAACGCAAGAAGTCTGGCTTCCCCCATCCCCTTCCGAACCCAAGGAAATCATCTGGGCAGTACGCCAAGGATCTTCACTCAGCCCCACCCTCTTCAGCACTTTTATGACACCTCTGGCCAGCATCACTGAAACCCACAGACTCAATATCATACCATACACTGACAATACACAACTCAACCTCTCCTTCCCAGAAGACACTACCAAGACCAACTTTCACAACTGCATGAGAGACGTCACCAACTGGATGAAGGACAACTGCCTGAAGCCCAACTCGGGCAGTGCAAAGGTACTGATTTTTGGAAACAAAAGCTCCCCAGTGAAGGCATCCTGTGGCCCTCAGAACTTGGACCTACTCCTACCTCAACTGACCATGCTAGGAACCTAGGCATCATTTTGGACAAAAAGCTAACCGTGATGACTCAGGTTAATTCACTCTCCTCTTCCTGCTTCTTCATCCTCCACATGCTTCATTAGATATTCATATGGCTACCCCAAACCTCAAGACGCACCATCACCGAGGCCATCATCTCCAGCCGACTGAATTACTGCAATGCTCTCTACGCAGGGAACGCAGCTCAACTCCTCTGAGGACTACAGACCGTACAGGACGCCCAGCCAGACTTGTCCTGGATCTCCCCAGATAACCCCATATCACCCCCTCCCTCAGGGAACTCCACCTGCTCCCTGTACAGAAAAGATGCCAGCTCAAGCTCCGGACCCATGCATACAAGGCCCTAAACATCTGTGGACCTACCTGCTTGAAGCATACCCTGAACCTCCATCAGCCCACCGGACACCTCCACTCCACATCCCTTTCTCCAGCCCCCACCCCCGCATCCAACGTAGCAGATGCTGAGTTCGCTTCTTCTCCTACTCAGCAAAGAAAACATGGAAAAGCTACCCTTTCAACTACAAGTCCCTGAAGACATGGCTATTCGGCTAATCAACTGGACCTTGCCAGCGCCTGGATACCTTCACAGGTGACAAGAAGCACTCTATAAATCGATTGACTGATCGAGGGATTGATTTTCTTTAAATGTAGAACAAAATAAAACTGCTACTAATTAACTGAAATATATTAAATTTAAATTATTTTTCTGAAGATTAAATGAACAAATAAATTCCCACGTAAAGAAAAAATATGTTAATGTGCATTAATAGATATTAAAAGTAATGTATAAAATAATTAAAATGTAGTATTTTTAATAAAATTGTTAATTAGTTTTAAAACTGGAAATATGTTATTAAAAAACGTTATATTCAATAATAAATATTTACCAGTTTGATATATTGTTAACATTAATATATATGTATATATATTTGAATCAATTTTAAATAATGTCATTTAATGTAACAATGATTTTTGTGGTGTAGTGTAGCTCCTATTTTCCCAATAGGCTCTGCGCATTGGAATAGTACCTACAGCAGTAAAGGCCTAGGCCAGACGTTAACTAGGTCTACTACTGTCGATACTAGACTTAATTTTTGGGTTTGCCAGCTAAGCTCAGAGTTCGCTAGAAACTTTCTCGAATGTTCAAGGAAGGATTAACTCCCCTGATTAGACAAGAAGGGATTTAGTTTCTGACAACCATAGAACATGACAACTTTGCTCTCCCCTAATCAAGAGTCAATCTCAAGAGTCGTGTGAGCACAAGGCAATTATTTTACTCAGTCAGTACGTGCATTCTTAGTCTCATCAGAATGTAGAGAAAAGGAAGAGACGGGCGTGTTCAATAAAAGATGTTATTTATTGATCAGTCTCTTTTCTCGTACAAGAGAAATGGACCGATATTATTGCAATACTTATAGTTAAGTAAAGTGCATACATTAAAAGCAATAGTATAAAATAATACTGTAAAAACATTGATATGGTTTCTGAGCCATATGATGTTTAAAATGATTAAAATATATTTACATACACATATACATTTGACTAAACGTACTCAACTGGTGTTTCTAAATACGCCTACCCCGTGTACCTGACCTAAGTCTAATACGTGGGCGGGAATAGAAAGTTACAGTTTAAGTTAAGTTTGTTTTTGCCAAGTGAATAACTAAAGAATTCTCTAGGAGGGGTTATTCAGTTCTGTACCTGGAATTTAGGATGAATGAGGAATGGTATCTCTTTCTCTGCTCTCGATATTCCAGGCTGCCTGCGAGGGCTGCCCAGAAGCGCCGGTGCTGGGTCTCTCGGCTTGAGATAGCAGCGCGTCTCTCAGCGCGTCAGGAAGGCGGGGCTGTTGCCAGCGGGGTCTGCTTCTGCTCTCGGCTTCGGCAAGTATGGCTGCTCCGTCTTGTCACCACGCGTGTGTTTGCATAGGGCAAGGTCGGCAATATTTATACCTTAAAGGTGCCGGGATTGACGTAAGGATGGACATAGGTACGTCAATAAAGATGTCATACGACTTGCTCGTTAGCACATTCTTTACTAAAGTTCTCTGTGAAATCAAAACAATGGCCGCACGGATTATCCAGGTTGTCATAGGTTTGATTTGTTATGAGAACGTCGTATGCCTTATCAGGGGCTGGAGGAATGTCGCTTGTCTAATTAGATCTCAAGCGTTATGACCTAATCAGATAACACGTTCCTGTGCCGTAGTGTGACTGCGTCAGATAACGGTATCTGCATCATGGGGGATTTCTTGCCTCATGGGCTGACTGTTAGTTAACTAGCTAGGTAGGTTAACCAGAATATGGTCAGGAATAGGGGGATCGATTCAGAACCTATAGAAATACACGACACCCACTCCACGCTAACTATGGTCATATCTACTAATCTATGCATAGTATAACATAGTACAACATACTATAGAGTATAGTGTATACCTTACCACCCCAAAATACATAAATGCATTTTGAAATTTTCAAATATACTGAAAAATTGCAGTCATATATATAGTATGCACTTAAGCTATGAATTAAATGCAAAAGTAAACACGCATTGTTATGCATTATTGCTTTTTGGTATATGAGAAATACACATGAAATGGCTCTTAATATGGCTATACAGAAAAAAAGTCGAAACCATTTCATCACATAAAATATATTGTGAACATACCAGCGGGCAGCTAAAGTCTATATAAAGTCTATAAAGTATCTAAAATAGAAATCTTAGTTCTCTAGGAATAGTTTCTTACTTTAAGCAGAAGGTCAGTGTCCCGGGGAAAAATATATAGAAAAATATTTTAAGGGCTTGCTGAAAAAAGTTGCTGTCCGTGAACTGGATTGTAATTGTTCATGTGACTTTATTTTTTAAGTTGAAGGCCGGATTCAGGGAACGCCGTGTGCGAGTTTACTCAAAAGTCTCTATTTCTGTTCCGGAGAGAACATCATATCATTCAGGCTTTCGAAAAAACTGTCAACAGCTTCATGGGAAAGTTCCACTAAGTCGGAAATAGGTGTAACCATGCATTCATGCGCATGATTGTCTGCATTGACATTCTGATTTGCATTGCTGACAGAAGGTCGTACCTGTTCGATGCTGCTTTCATCTTGAACTTCACTACTCTTCAATCGCAGTGGTGAAGATTCCAGGAATGCCGTCATCAGAATTGGCAGCCTTTGAGGGCAGCACAGTGCGTGAACCTTGGTAGGAACCAACAGTGTATCTGCATCCACCGGCGCATCCGATTGTAGCGTCAGACAGGTGTCTAACACGCATTCTTCTCCGCATAGCAGACACCTTAGTACAGGTAAAACACACCTTTGCCACATTGGTCGAAATGATAGAAACCAAGTCATGTTTAGGTCTCTAAGCCGGGAAAGTCCCAGGATTTTTGATATCCGGTCCCGGTATCCAATGGCTAGGATCGTATCTTCCATTGTCGCGAGAGTTTGATCTGTGACATGGGTTGCCATAACGAAAAATAAGGACTAGGAATAGGATTCCTGCAATTAGTCCCAGGATCAGGGGAAGTCCGCCAAAAATCGAATGGACGAAATCTGGAAAAATACCCAGTATGGCTTTGAATGGTGTTAATGCCATCGAAAATACTGTCTTAAATACCTTTGAGACCCCAGTGGTATCAGAAATATTTAAGATTTCGCTCAGGATTTCCGCGAAATGTACGGGGGAATTGGTTGATAATAATGTATGTATCTCTGCAGTCGTCCTTGCGACTTGTAGATCATACGTTTCTTTAGATGACGTGAGCCTTGTAGGCGTCTGAAGAAGCACTGTTTTCATTCTGCTTAAAGTGTCTATTCGAATAGAAGTAATTTTCAAACTGGGCCATGCCCTCGCCTCCCTGTCTGGAAAGGAGCTGGGGAACAAGGAACGTCCACAGCACTTGACCTTCGCCGTCGTAGTGACGAGATAAGGAGTCCCGGGCATAAGACTACAACATCTGCGGTCTACAATAAGAATGTAACTCCCATTATAGAGTCTTTGAAAGAATGGTTCTATTTCAGTTGCAGGTGCGCCTTGCTGGTGACATGAAAGGTTGTATGAATTCCCTTCACAGGCTCCGTGTAAACTAATACCGTTACACAGAAGCGTGCCGCTTAGTGACATAGCACAATTGTTGCCACTAAGAAACACTTTCTGTCCTTTGTTACTGACACATGCATGTGAATAGGGCAGGTTCCAAGTTGTTTTAAGGTACCCCTTTCCCAATTTCTCGTACATGCCAGCCTGTATATATTTTTGGCAGTATTGAAACCTGAAGGTTGAGATTGGAATATTTATGATTCCGTGGATTATCCATTCACTGACAGGTCGTTCTGACATTGTCAACGGTAATCTTTCTAGTTTTTCAATGCTCAAGATTGTATAATCAGCACCCTTCTGCGCCATACCGATTTGTCTATCAGTAAGGTTAAAGATTTGGAATAGTGACGTAGTGTTGATTAAACGCCAAGGCACATAGCCTGAACGCAGATTTTGTAACGTCCAGCCAAGCTGTACGATAGAACGCAATTGTGACTGACCATGTTGTAATAACAGTAAGTCTTGCGATAATATATCGATTGCTGAAGACACAATGCTGTCCAATGAAAAAATTCTGGAGGACAGAGTCATTAACCCATTGTCCACTACAGAAAGTGATTTTTCCAAATTAATACGGTCAATTTCCCGTATTCTTTCTGCTGTCTCAATTTGAGTAACCTTCCAGGCCTCATTGTATGCTGCATATACAGAGGCTGCTATGAAACGCTTTTGACGCTGTTTGCGTGGTCCCATTATGAAATCACGCAAGTCAGCACCATCAGTAAGTAAAGTTAGGTGTTGCTTAATTTCAGGCAGTGTGGAAGTTTGTAGCCATTGAAGGCATAATTTGCCCACACTGTAGGTTGTTATTATCCCTGGGTGATGTCTTTGGGGATATCTAGGGTCTGGCCTGGTCATTTTGAAACCCTGTGTTTTATTCAGGAATCTATCTTGACAGTTATTTGTATCTGTGGGCCAGATCAACCATTGTTTCCAATCAGGATGTGTTCTGTTTTGGTTAAGTATATGGTTTATGTCTATTCCTTCATCTGTATCAGAGTTATTGCTAAACATTGTTGGCTTTGGAATAGACGGGTTATTTAAATCTTTGATTTTGGCTAAGCCAAGACAGGTGGTTTGTTGAACAGTGTCATTTAAAAATATCATTTGTTCTGGGATCATGCAGGCTCTAAACAAAGCTTCTAAACCCTGTACTTGCCATTCTTTTGTGCCCCAAACACTTTTCAAATCAACATTTTTGTCCCAATAATCGAATCCAAAAGTATTCATTTTTTCAAAGAATGAATCAGAATAAATCAATTTTGTATTGGTTATCATGGTTTTGGTCCCTGTCTTGTTTGACAATTTATAATAAAATGTTTCAGCATTACTAGTGTTAAAACCTTGAAAGTATGAATATTTGTCATAAACGGTTCTAGAGCTCCCTTTTGGAGGTGTAGCACAATGTTCCCATTGATTAAAATTTAAAACATTTCTAGGTTGTGCAGATTTATGCAAGAAATGGTTACCATAGTGGTTATAGCAATACATACTATCATAATTTGTAGAACCTTGCAAATAATCATGTTTTGTAAATTTAGCAGACATTACTAAGTCAGACATCATATTGTTTATACTTTCAAAGTCCCAATCATCAGCAAATGAGTTTGGTTTTGCAAAGTCACTCAAAGAGATCTTAATTTGGTGTGGATATTTCAGGATCTCGACCGGACCATAAATTTCATAGTCAGTGTTGTCCCAGGCTACCCCACCAGGTATTGGAATTGCTGTGAAGTTGGCTGAAGAAAGTTCTGAAGAAAGTTCTCGTTTCTCGACGTGTGAAGATGTGTGTGGTTTGAGGACCAAGTTGATGTTCTGACTTGCTGTGTCCATTTTAGCATATTTTCCCTCAATGAAGCGTCCCAAAGTAAATACCATGATGAGCCAAAGTATGAGGATAAATGCACCAAAACCCACCCAAAATTCAATCCATGGAGAAATCAGATATGTTTCTTTTAGTTGTTTCAAAAGTTCCTTCGCTTTGTCTTTAAAGGATTTTGATGATGGCTGTGTCTTTTGTTCGCTGAAGCCTTCAGAGGAATCATCGAAGTTGATGAAGTAACCGGATGCAGTTCTGTCAATTGTTCCAATTGGTTCAGGATTTTTGTTTTTTGCATTTTCACTTGGTACTTCAGTATAGATTGGTGTGTCTCTGCTAAATGTCTTTATTTGGGTTTTCAGAGGTCTAAGTTCTATTGCATTGTTGCATAGTCCTTGTTGTTCTTCTGTAGGCGTTTCGAAAGTGATGAGCCTCTTTGTTAGGACCTCTGTACTGGTAGCAAACCTTGGTGTTCTGCTACTTATTGGGAGTCCACTTGGCCTACTGTTTGTTATTGGCCACATGTTGTGGTTTTACCAGGTCGATGGATACAACTCGGTTCTCTTTTTTTCCAGCAAGTGGCGGTAGTACAACTGATCTTGTCCCGTTGACAGACAAGACAGGAACTGCTTTTCTGTAAGAAGGCCCAAATTCCTTCTTTACCGCGATCTTCTCCCTGACTAGATCCCCGACTTTTGGAATCCAGACAGGTCTTGCTGGGACAGGTGGTGATTCTTCAGTGGTTGTTGGCTGTTGTTTCAACTGTATGTTGCTCAGGTCTTTTCTTGTTTTGTTTAAGTCCTGCAAAATAGCCAAACGGTCTTTGACATCAAAGCTTTTTTCTGTTACCACTGAAGTCTGACTATCAAGGTCAGAGATCAACATCCTAGTTCCGAATAGTAATTCGTACGGACTGAATCCCTTCAGAGAATTTCTTGGCAAGTTATTTAGACTACGTTGGACACTTATTAGATGTTTGACCCACCCAGCTCCCGAACCTAATGTCCTTTCCATTATAGATTGCTTTCTGCCTTGGTTTTTTCTTTACACCATCCCATACCCTCAGGAAGGAAGTGAGAAGATTCCCGCTGGGCTGTGCTCATTTGGCCATTCTTTCCCCCCCCAGGCTGGATTGCCTGAGTGAAAAAAAAAAATGGTCGAACGTAGCATGCTCTTAGCGTATATGCCATTTAGACTCGCAAATCTTGTATAACAGTCCGGACGTCAGCCGAGTGCTGTGGATCTACATTATAAGTGGAACTAGCCTGTGTATGTTAATCGCAAGCCATTCTTTTTGTTGGTAATATTATCTGCCTTGATACGACGAGGTATTAAACTGCTTCTCTCCCCACTGCGATCTCTGTTGCAGTTTGGGCAGTTTTTTACAAACAAGGTGTAGTGCAGGCTCATGCCTGGCCACCAGTACCGTGATTGTAATTCTTCCAGAGAATCTTTTAATTTAAGGTGTCTGTGACCCTCGCCCATGTGTGCGTCTGCGATTAACAATTTTCTCCTGTCCATGTTTGGAATCACTCTATCCCCCACTCCAGGGATTCGAGCAAAAGGGACGGAGTTTGCATCGATTATGTATGTATAATTGAGTGGATAGTTGATCGGTAACGCTGAGCAGTCGCCTTTTGATGACGTTTTCACCGCCAGCAATGTTTCGCCGTCAATGTATTTTAATGTACGCTTTTTTCGATCTACGGGAGCCGGTTTACTGGCTGCCGCTGCGGCTGTTTCAGCCAATGAATTCCCTACAACGTGAACGCCATCACGTTGATGACTCAGTGAGTGAGTCACGTGAGTCTTTGGTAGTTCTTTTTTCAAAAGAGCTACTTGTTCCCAGAGAAATCTCTGCTTTATTGGTGCATCTGTGTCATCTTTGTAACCGTTCTGAATCCATGTCTGCAAATCCTTGTTATATGCTTTGACGCAGAAATATGAATCTGACACTATAAGTGTCGGGAATTCGCGATCCGCATTATCTAGCGCCATTTTCAAAGCTATTATTTCAGTTTGCATTTCTGAATTTGTTTCTACTGAGTGTGATTTTGTTAATAGAGGTCTTAGTTTACCTCCGCGCCACACTTCTTTTGTGATCTCACATGTGGGATTGTATGCATGTTCTCCCCAAACGGAGGGTTGAGCATGTCCGTCTGTATAGATTACACAGGCGTAATGTCGTAGAGGCAGAATGTCGATTGGCAGAGGATACGTCTTTTCATATTTTAGATTTTTTAATTCTTCTAGTTCTGGATCAAAGAAGTAGTATACTTTGTCCGTTGTGATTGAATTTACCCATTGTAACCATTCTGGATCCAATGTTGTTGTTGGTAAATTACACGGTGTTGTTAATGCTTCAAAGGCTGATTCAGCTGTTCTGACTGTGATATGTCTACCGTCAGCTATGTCTTTTTCTCTAGCTATTGCGGTTTGAACTGCTTGAACAATTTTTCCTTTGTTGCTGAATCTCTGTTCAGCTTTTGTGTACAAGTGTGATCTGAATGCAATTGGTACCTTTTCTCCCTCATTAGAGGTCAGGTATGTGAATCCGCATCTCCCTGGGATGACTCGGATCACAAGGTTGCGTGTATTATCACGGGTTTCTAATTTTGTTTTAATTAGCATGTCTGTTTGTAAGGATCTCAAAATTTCTGTGTGTGTTTGAGTCCAACTGGATCTTTTAAAGTCTGGTTTAATTAGATCGTAAAGGGGTTTGACCCTTTCTGCGTAATTTGCAATGTAAGTTCTTCCGAAATTTAGGAAGCCTAGAATTGACTGTAGGTTTTTTAGTGTTTTAGGAGCTTGGATTACGGCACATTTCTCTAGGAAATTGTCTGCCAGGCTTTTGCCTTCACTTGATAACTCATATCCTAAGAATAGGACTGTCAGATGGGCAATTCTGGATTTTTTGAAGTTGAATTTGTAACCCTCTGCAGCGAAACCAAGTATTATGGTGTTCACTCTTTTCAAGTGAGTTTCCAAGTCATCATCTGTTAAGTAAATGTCATCGACATAAGATAGTGCTTCATCATCATATTGTTGTAGTAATTCTGTTACTCTCGCTGAGAATACCCCCGGGCTATTCTTGTACCCCTGGGCTAACCGACAGAATTGTTTTTGAGTGCCATTTACTGAGAAAGCTGTTAAATATCTGCTCTCTGGTGCTATGTTTTGACAAAAGAATCCGTTGGAGATGTCCAAGGTAGTTTTGTATTTTTTGCGCACTATGTTATTCATTAGTGCAGCACTGTGTGAGTTTTGCACTGCAAAAGTTTTGCAACATGTGTTAAGGTGTCGGTAATCCAAAACTAGACGATATGAATTGTCTGGTTTGGAGACCGGAAACAAAGGGTTGTTCATTTGTGAGGTGCAAGTTTCAATCACCCCCTGGTATTCTAGCTGATCTAGTATTTCATTTACTTGTTTTTTAGCTTCTTGCTTAATTGGGTACTGCCTTTGTGCAGTTGGTTGTGATTTTAACTGGATTTTGTGAGGAGGAGAATCCTCATCCCATCCTACATGATTTTTATATAAAGCAGGTGCTAAGGCCACTGCCCACTTTCTAGCAAGTGTGTATTTTTTATGAATCGGGATTTGATTCGAGAAGGCAGGCATAATTACTTCTTCGCCATGAGGGCACTCCCTGACAAACTCTGGTGGCCAGTCTTTTTCAGCTAGAAGTATGTCATAACCCTTTGAGAGGTTATCCCAAAATAGTCCCCTTATTTTCCTAGTCTTATCTCCCTCTATACGTAATGTTATCTCGTATATTTTGTGGGGCTTGCTAACTCTGGTATCTGCAGTTTCCACTTGAAGGTATTCATTCGTGTCCACTGTCTCCAGATGATCCATAAGGACTTTGCGAGCTATGCTCATCTCTGCTGCGCTGTCTAGCATTGTCTGAGCCCATTCTCCGTTTTTCAGTTGTGTCCTCAGTATTCTCGGCATTGTTAACTACCTTGATACTGGCTACCTTCTTTTTTTGAAATTGTGATTTCTTTTTCAGTTGAGCAGGTTCCTTGTCTTTGGACTTGGCGTGCTCTTCTGATCGTCCTCTTCTTTCCGATTTCTGCGAGGAAGTCTGAAAAGATTGAGAGGGACGTGTATCAATGTCTTGATATCTATCAGGTTTTTTAATATTATCCCTATTTCTAAGGTTATATCTATTCCCAGAGGGTTCACTCTGAGGTGACCTTTGTCTCGGGTTTGGAGATTTCTCTCTTCGCCTAGGAGACCTTCCTCTGGACTGGAATTTCTTTTCTTTTGGATTGGATTGTTTGTTCCCATCCCAGTTCTTTTTTGGTGAATTATTATTATTATTAAAAAACATTTTTTCTGGACTTGTAGTCAGTTGCGGTTTTACTGGTATTCCACCTAGACTATCTCTGCCTAGTTCTTCATAGGATTTTTCTATGATTCTGGCAATTTCAGCTGGTTGGTCTGCTATATCTGTCTCTTTTAACCTCTGGCGGATCGCCACGTTTGCTGCTTCACCCTTTATGTTGGCTAGTAATATAGCCGAGACCTGCTTGAAGTCTTTTAGTAATTTCATACCAAGAGTTAAAGCAGGTTCTGGACCGTATTCATCTTGAATTTGTTTTAGCACATCTGGTATTACCGAAATGGATGGAACACCGTGCGTTTTTGTGTAGATGGAAGCAAAGACTGTACCCCAAGTGTCACAGTCCTCAATGTGTGGTGCGATTCCCATTGGGAGACATATAGTCAGAATCCTGTGTTTTTCCAGCGGGGTGGTGTCAGGAAACACCGCCTCTATTTGGGTAATTTTCTGTGCCAACCAGAATGGTATCTGTTCCCGTTTAGCTGGAACTTTACCTAGGCAGGATTGGATGTTCTGTGGTGTAATTTTATTTGTGTTCCCCTGGTGAGGGGTCAGCTGTGGAAGTTTAATCACTGGCTGAATTGTTGAAGTCCGCATTACATACTGAACTAATTGTCTGTGAATTTTTAGTAGTTGTTTTAGCTGTATTAACAGCTCTGCTGCAGGCATTCTTTCGATGTCTGGATATGGTGTGTATCCGGCTAAGACCGGCCACGTTGCTCCTGGTCTTCCTAAAGGACCGAGCCTTGTAATGTGATTATTATGTTTTAGGGCGCCATCAAATAAGAGCAAATGCTCTTGGAATTTGAGTGGTACTTCCACCTCCTCGAAAGGAGTGTACTCATTAGGAGGTTCCTCTACTTTGTAATAGTGGAAGTACTTTGTTATAGTATTAGCTGCTGGAAAATGTATCCATGTATAGTATACCTCTGTCTGCCGATATTCGTGTGCCTCGATTACGAATATGACTGTGCCACCTCTAGGTGTCAGTCCATTTTCTATAAGTTTTAAGGTTATAGATCTCCTTTTGGCGACCGGAATGAGTATTATATCCGCGTCTGCTGCTTGCATGGTAGCATCAGCATCTGCTATTTCAGTAGCTAATCTAGTAACCTCTCGTTCTTCATCGCTGTCCATTTTGCTGACAGGATGGTATTATGTTTATTTGCAGATCAGGTTTCTTTATGGAAACAGAGATTAGATGCACAATATTTTGGAACACTGTTTATCCTTCAACGTTGACTTAGACCAAGAACCATACATAGGAGTTCCCTCCTGCGAGGTTTTGGAGGATGTTATAACCTTTCACCCACTCCAGACGTCTTTGGAGTATTTGGGAAAAGGGGTCTGAGTGAGAAAGCACGACTGAGTTACTCTAAATGTCTTACGTTAGTTTTATCGCCCTTTCCAAACGCGTTGGGCGCCATGTAGTGTAGCTCCTATTTTCCCAATAGGCTCTGCGCATTGGAATAGTACCTACAGCAGTAAAGGCCTAGGCCAGACGTTAACTAGGTCTACTACTGTCGATACTAGACCTAATTTTTGGGTTTGCCAGCTAAGCTCAGAGTTCGCTAGAAACTTTCTCGAATGTTCAAGGAAGGATTAACTCCCCTGATTAGACAAGAAGGGATTTAGTTTCTGACAACCATAGAACATGACAACTTTGCTCTCCCCTAATCAAGAGTCAATCTCAAGAGTCGTGTGAGCACAAGGCAATTATTTTACTCAGTCAGTACGTGCATTCTTAGTCTCATCAGAATGTAGAGAAAAGGAAGAGACGGGCGTGTTCAATAAAAGATGTTATTTATTGATCAGTCTCTTTTCTCGTACAAGAGAAATGGACCGATATTATTGCAATACTTATAGTTAAGTAAAGTGCATACATTAAAAGCAATAGTATAAAATAATACTGTAAAAACATTGATATGGTTTCTGAGCCATATGATGTTTAAAATGATTAAAATATATTTACATACACATATACATTTGACTAAACGTACTCAACTGGTGTTTCTAAATACGCCTACCCCGTGTACCTGACCTAAGTCTAATACGTGGGCGGGAATAGAAAGTTACAGTTTAAGTTTAAGTTAAGTTTGTTTTTGCCAAGTGAAAATTCTCTAGGAGGGGTTATTCAGTTCTGTACCTGGAATTTAGGATGAATGAGGAATGGTATCTCTTTCTCTGCTCTCGATATTCCAGGCTGCCTGCGAGGGCTGCCCAGAAGCGCCGGTGCTGGGTCTCTCGGCTTGAGATAGCAGCGCGTCTCTCAGCGCGTCAGGAAGGCGGGGCTGTTTCCAGCGGGGTCTGCTTCTGCTCTCGGCTTCGGCAAGTATGGCTGCTCCGTCTTGTCACCACGCGTGTGTTTGCATAGGGCAAGGTCGGCAATATTTATACCTTAAAGGTGCCGGGATTGACGTAAGGATGGACATAGGTACGTCAATAAAGATGTCATACGACTTGCTCGTTAGCACATTCTTTACTAAAGTTCTCTGTGAAATCAAAACAATGGCCGCACGGATTATCCAGGTTGTCATAGGTTTGATTTGTTATGAGAACGTCGTATGCCTTATCAGGGGCTGGAGGAATGTCGCTTGTCTAATTAGATCTCAAGCGTTATGACCTAATCAGATAACACGTTCCTGTGCCGTAGTGTGACTGCGTCAGATAACGGTATCTGCATCATGGGGGATTTCTTGCCTCATGGGCTGACTGTTAGTTAACTAGCTAGGTAGGTTAACCAGAATATGGTCAGGAATAGGGGGATCGATTCAGAACCTATAGAAATACACGACAGTGGGGTCTTATTTGAAGTCCTTGTCTCCATGATTTTCTAAGGGAGAGTTTTTAGTACCAGTAGTTGGTCATGTTTAGTGCTGGCTATACTACAAACGTGTAAATTGCTACAAAAGTTTAAATTACTACAAAAGTGCAGTTTTTGAATATCCAAAAGTAGTAAATGTACTCAAAAATGTAACCCACTCAAAGGTGCAGCTTGTGAATCAGGCCTGTAGTGCAAATGAGGGCCCACACTAAGAGAATGAGCACGGCTATGTGAGAGGGCAGAATGCCTTAGAGAGCTTTAAGACGGTACACAGTGTGAAATCAAAGACTACAAGAAACAATACAGACAGAGAGCACAGATTGAAGACAGAGGGTCCACAAAATGAAAAAGCCACCCCGTTAGTTATAGGGTACATACTGTGACATAGAAGAGAGGGTTCTAAGAGAAGGTCACATTTACAAATTGTGAACACAATATGAAATGTACTCACAATATGAATTGTTCACCCAAAAGAGATTTGCAGAAGAACAGGGCAGGTCTACATGTTCTGCAATACTATAGACACCATGTGACGTGGCTCCTGGCAGGGCACTCACTGGCATGACTTGGAAGCAGTAATGGATGCAGGAAAAAGAAAAATGCCAAGTCCCTACTGTAGGCAGAGGAAAAAGATCCTAACACTCCAAGGCTGCCAGTCCACCCTGGTTTGCATCTGCTTCAGGATGTGTCAGGCTCCCATCTCTTGTTTCTGTAATAGAGGTAAACACTAAACTTCTCTATCTGCATTAGGCACCCAGACCCTTGCCTGAGGGCAGTAGTCTCACATTGTATTGTATAGTGACTGCATTTATATAGTGCTTACCCCCCTTGTTGAGGTTTCAAGCACTTTGCACCAGACAGTACCTGCTGCTCAGGAAGCACAACACATCTGCACAGAGCATCTGCAGCGAGATCCTAGCTCTCAAGGAACATGTGCCTGGACACTAGCTGGAAGACCCATGCCCCCCTACACTGGATCCCTGCAAGGTCCCCATTCCCCTCCAACTTCCCAGAGGATCCTTCGGAGGCTTCCCATTTGAGTCACTGCCTTTGTGGAGGCCACGCATGGCTCCTCAAGCTGGACTCTTCATCTTAAAGGAGATGGTGCTTTCGCCATTATTAAATTATAGACACTAATCCATTTCCCACATGGGGTAAGGGGCAAACTATCTAGGGCTAAACTTCCAGTCTGCCCATTCCTGTAAAATGTATCTGTTACTGAATATTTAAACACAGTCATTAGTTACAGCAATGCTTTACAACTTCTCCTGCCCATCTTTGCTGTTGTATTTCTTCTCTCCAGGGTCGTATGTTCCAGTCCTTGTTTTCCACTCCTCCGTCTAGCGGAGATCATAGAACGCACCAGTTTGAACATGGTACTGCAAGAACTAGTCTCTTCTGAACAACTTGCAACTAGAAGGGGTTCATAACTTTGTCGTGTACGCTACTGGTGCCATTCTGGCGCTACTTGATGGGACAATGTGGCTTCTGAAAGTCATCAACATTATTTTTGATAAGGTTAAAGTTTTATCCCTTTGTCTGACCTTTGATAAGCAGAAATATATGGCTTGCATATAGTGATGATCTGGTAAGATGTGGTGGTGCAGGCAATGCCTACGAATGTACCCATTGTGGTTTAGACACCCGATTGAGTGTTTGGTGTGACCAATGGGGTTCACGGCACAAAGTTGGTCTGAACAAATGCCACATGATTCCCCAGACACTAACCGGCATGCTATGCTCTTCCAGTGAGCATTGCACCTTTTGAACGTTGCACACATTGGATGCTTGAGCTCTGGAGACTATACTAAGCACACGTAACCTAGGTTGTCACTGAGTAAAGTTCCAGACATGAGCCAGAGGCTTCAAGTTGGCCTAACGGCTAGGGCGGTCGACCTCGAATCTGGGGAACTGGGTTCGAGTCTCGGCAATGACGCTGAACATCTCGTGATTCTGGGCAAATCACTTAATCTCCCCGTGCCTAACAAAAATGAATGTGTCTTCATGTAATGCAACTGGTGCTATGTAAAGCACTCTGATACCCGATTCGGGTCAAGTTCGTGCTATATAAAAATTCTATTAAAAAAAAAGCAAGTGTGTGGACTGCAGATTAGATTCTATGGTGTGGCATTCTCAACACAACCTACCATTAGTGGTGATTGGTCAGAGACCAAGCCTAGACCTAGTTGTAAAGTAATTAGCCTACAGCAAGCTTAGCTGAACTAAATACATCATATTGAAGGCCAACATTAATCATTGGCCAAAGAGTAGAACTGGCTGGCAAACTCAACAAAATCAAGTAAAGTAATCTCATGTTCTCTTTGTAAACATCATTAATGAATGTGTTCAAACCAAAGATAAAGTCATGCATATTTTAGTCGAACTAAATGCTAAAGAAAGCACCTCACCTCCAAAGGGTCCATTCCTCACCGCAGAGAGGACCATGTGAAAAGGGAAGCATAGCATGTGCTTTTTAACCTTGCTAGGAGGCACTCAACAGGTAGATTGTAAGTGCCTGGAGCAGAGAGGGAGTGAGAATGATTGTCTTCTTAGGAGTATGAGAAGCCTGTCAGTGTCCAGTCTTCACCTCTGCTGTGGTTGATCGCCGCACATACCATGCCGATGGATGGTGTGACTGGAGGACAGGACAGCTCCAGGAAGCAAGACACAACGTGTGATTGAACCAAAGGTTGGCGTGTTACGTCTGCAGTGAACACTGTACCGGCCGAGAGCTCGGCAGACTGGACAGATAGTGGGACTACCGTGAGGCACCTACTGGGGCAGTGAGCATTGAACAGCACCAGAGCAAAGGGGAAAGCACAGATAGTGGCAACGGAAGGTGCCACAAGGCTGCTGTATGATGAATCCTGCCGATCAGAAAACAATGAGGGACCTCTGCGGAGAGTGTCATTCCAGGCCAGACTAAGGAGGACTGTCTAGGGGGTAGAACTAGACAGCAGCATTGAAGCCCAGATAGTACTGTACTTGACCACCGCAATCAGACTGTGTGGAGATTGTGACCTGAGAGATCTTACGGTCTACAGCTGGGAGATAATACAGTCTACATCTGAGAGATCTTAAGGTCTACAGTAGAGAGATTTTAAGGTCTACATCTGAGAGATCTTAAGGCCTACAGCTGAGAGACCTTATGGTCTACAGCTGAGAGATCTTATGGTCTACAGCTGAGAGATCTTAATGTCTACAGCTTAGAGATCACACTGTCTACAGCTGAGCCATCACAAGGTCTACAGCTGAGAGATCTTAAGTTCTACAGCTGAGAGATCTTACGGTCTACAGCTGAGACATCTTAAGGTCTACAGCTGAGAGATCTTACGGTCTACAGGTGAGACATCTTAAGGTCTACAGCTGAGAGATCTTAAGGTATACAGCTGGGAGATCTTAAGGTTACAGCTGAGAGATCTTAAGATCTACAGCTCAGACATCTTAAGGTCCACAGCTGGGTGAGCTTACGGTCTACAGCTGAGAGATCTTAAGGTTTCCAGCTGAAAGATCTTTAGGCCTACAGCTGAGAGCTCTTAAGGTCTACAGATGAGAGATCTTAAGGTCTACAACTGAGAGATCTTAAGATCTACAGCTGAGAGATCTTAAGGTCTACAGCTGAGAGATCTTAAGATCTACAGCTGAAACATCTTATGGTCTACAGCTGGGAGATCTTACGGTCTACAGCTGAGAGATCTTAAGGTCTACAGCTGAGAGATCTTAAGGTCTACATCTGAGAGATCTTAAGATCTACAGCTGGGACATCTAAGGTCTACAGCTGAGAGATCCTAAGGTCTACAGCTGGGAGCTCTTATGGTCTACAGCTGAAAGATCATACAGTCTACAGCTGAGACATCTTAGGGTCTACAGCTGAGACATCTTAAGGTCTACAGCTGGGAGATCTTATGGTCTACAGGTGAAAGATCATACAGTCTACAGCTGAGACATCTTAAGGTCAACAGCTGAGACATCTTAAGGTCTACAGCTGAAAGATCTTAAGGTCTACAGCTGAGACATCTTAAGGTCTACAGCTGGGAGATCTTACGGTCTACAGCTGAGAGATCTTACAGTCTACAGCTGGGACAAAGTGGATCTGCTTCAGCAAATGGAGGCACCTGCAGCACAGCTGAATGCTGAGCATCCACCATCTTTATGTGGGCCACTCCGCATTTGTTTAGGAGAATGAAACTCCCAAACGAGCAGTTCACTTTTTTTTTTTCTTCAGAACAAATTTTATTGGGTTTCAGTTGTTGACAGAATATAAACAAGACACCGCTTCCGTAGTATCAGGAAGGCAGTGAAAAGAAAAAAAAGCAAGAAGGTCAAAATATTCAATCAACGTGTACCCAAGCCCCCCTCCCCGTATTCCAACCCAACACCCACCCCCCACCCTGCACGGTGTTTACATTGTCCAGAACATAATCTGAGGGATCGTAACAGCAGCATGTGGTACAGTTTACTCAGGGGCAGCACTAACAAGGTCCAGACTTGTGTCTCTTGTCGCTGGGGGGTCCAGCAGGAGGCCCCGATAATCCGCCCATCTCCTCCAGATTCGATAGTGTTTTCTAGGGCAGCCCCTGGCCTCAAAGATTGGACGTTCCAGGCCCATGTTGAAGTCCATGCCGCGCTTCCACACCCTACCAGCGGAGCTCTGGGTGCCTTCCAAGCCTGGGCTATGTCCCTCTTGGCCACTGTGAGACCCAACAGGAGCAAGTGGCGTTTATATCTGTTACCCCCTACTTGCTCCATAACATGGAGGAGGCGCAACTTCGGCGTGCGAGGGCGGTCCCATGCCAGTACTTCCTCCAGACAGTCCCACACACCAGTCCAAAATCTCTGCAGCCGTACGCATCCCCATATCGTATGGAAGAAGGAGCCTATCGCATTCCCACACCTCAGGCACTCCGGGGAGGCTATCAGTCCAGCCTTCCACAGTCGTTCTCTTGTATAATATGCTCTATGCAGGTACTTAAATTGGATGAATCGCAGGCGCACTGCTATTGCTGCCCCCCTAGGGGCCTCCAGGGCTTCCCTCCAGTCCTCCTCCTCCAACTCCCCAGCTCACCCTCACAAACTGCCCGCAGATTATCAAGGGAGGGGGAACAATGGGTAACCAGCGTTTGGTATATGGTTGAAATTTTCTTTGTCTCCAATTCCCCCATAAATACTTTAGCTTCCAAAGGACTGAATTCCGGCAAAGACGTCAAGTTCGCTATTGCGGGGGTCAGTGCGTGTCTGAGCTGCAGGTATCAAAAGAATTGAGACTGGGGCATGTCAAATTCTACCCGCAATGCCTGGAACGACTTGAGGACTGTGCCCTTTAATACGTGGCCCAGTGCCGAGATGCCGATAGCATCCCAACCTTCAAAGCCCCGCAGGGAAGCCAAACCGGGCAGTCTCCCATTGTGCCACAGGGGAGTCTCACCTGTTAGCCTATTCCACCACCCCATGCGGCGGAGAGCGTCGCGCCACACTCTGAAGACCACCTGAGTGACCATCGGGAGTCGTTTCCGGATAGCAGCCGAGTACAGGATAGTATGGAGCGTGTCCGGGTCCATCATATACCTTTCCAGGGCATAGGTCGGGTCTCCCCGATCCCCATACCACCATTCGTTAAGGACAAGCAGGTGTGACGCCTGATAGTAGGATTGGACGTCCAAGGTGGCCAGCCCCCCACAGTAGGTCGACAGGAAGCAGGTACGGAGCGCCACTCTTACTGCTCCCTCAGTCCACAGGAATCGACCCAAGGCAGAGTTCACCTGCCGAAACCAGTGCGACGAGACTGGGTACGGGTGGTTTTGCAGTTGGTATAGAATACGGGGTAGGGCTACCATCTTGAAGATGGCCGAGCGGCCATAGACGTTCAGGGGCATCCTGGACCACGTCTGCATATCTGAGCGGATCCTGTCCCAGACTGGCACTATGTTACGGGACCATGACACTCCCGGAACGTCCGTCAAGAAGACACCCAAATATTTAAGGCCTCCCGCCGCTTCTTGCAAGGCCGAGACCCAAGGGCCCAAGGTCCCCCGGTCACCCAGGACCCACAATTTCGACTTCCGTACATTGATCCTAAGACCGGACACCTCCCCGAAAATGCGCATTATGTCCAGGACCCTCGGTCCCGATTTATTGAGGTCTGTGAGGAAAAAGAGCACATTATCAGCATAGAGTGCAATCCTATCGGATGGGCCTCCCATCCATTCCACTCCGTGCAATTGAGCGTCCATCCGCACCCAAGCCGCAAGCGGCTCCATAGCCAAGGCGAACAGATAAGGTGAGAGGGGGCATCCCTGTCGGGTGCCCCGACCAATGGGGAATGAACTGGAGACCGCCCCCGCAACCCTGACCGCTGCCGTCAGGTCCGTATACAGCAAGTGAATGTACGACAAAAAGCGCGGGCCCAGATTAAGCCGGAGGATGAGCGCTCGAAGATATGGCCAGCTCAGGGAGTCAAAGGCGCGGTCAATGTCCGCCAGTAAGAGGGCCGCAGGGATGCCCGCCGCCCGCACCGCTTCTACCACTAAGTGCGCGCGGCGTATATTATGTCTTGTCGCTCTGTGGGGCATGAAGCCCGCCTGGTCCGCATGAATCAAGTCCGTATTATATGGGAGTAGGCGATTCACTAGAGCCTTTGCCAGTATTTTCGCCTCGAAGTTCAGCAATGATATCGGACGGTAAGATTCGGGACTATCTTGGGGCCTCCCTGGCTTGCAAAAAACCACGATCTCGGCATGTTGCCAGTCCGCCGGCAGTCTGCCACGGTCCCTGGCCACTTCCAGGGCTTTCTTATAGTGCAGCCCCAATTGGAGATGGAACAACTTCATGAATTCACAAGGGAACCCATTGGGCCCAGGGGCCTTGCCCGTGTTTAGTCCGCCTAGAGCTGTTCCCAGCTCCTCAGCAGACAGCGGGAGGTCCAGTTGATCCCTAACCTCGTCCGAGAGCGCCCGGGGCGGAAGGTCCGCAAGGAATCTATCAATCTCCTCCGCCGGGAGGGAGTCCTGGGGGGCATATTGCGTCTCGTAATATTGGGCAAATGTTTGGGCCAGGATCTCGGGAGCTGATATAGGGTTTCCGGCGGCATCACAGAGTCCCGGCAAGGGCTGGGCTTGATAGGTATCCTGACACAGCCTATAAAGCATCGTGCTAGATTTGTCCCCCCATTGATAAATTCGACTCTGCGTAGCTAGCCAGTTCTGTCTGGCTTCATCTAGCAATAAGGAGGTGTAAGAGCGCTGGAGGTGCAGCAACACAGTCACCGCGTCTTCGCTCTCCCCTGTCAGGCAGGTCGCCTCTTGGGTATGTACCCGGTCAGCCGCGTCCGCCAGGGCCAACGTGCGGGCCTTACGATTCGCGGCGCACCACGCTATGTCCACGCCCCGGAGCACAGGCTTCAGGGCCTCCCACAGGGTCATGGCATCCATACTCGGGTCCTCATTCTTTATCCAGTAATGCGCTATTGCCTCCCTCATGCGCGATTGGTAGTCGTCGCGCTGCAAGTGCCACATGGATAGTCGCCAGCGAAACGGCTGTCGCCGCACACCTAGACTCAACGTCAATGCAATCGGGGAGTGGTCAGATAGGCCCCTTGGAAGTATGGAGGTAGAAACAACTCTCCCTATCCAGGGCTGTGGGACAAACAGGTAGTCCAGACGAGAGAAGGATTTGTGGACCGCGGACACAAAGGTATATTCGCGGGTACATGCATGATGATGCCGCCAAGTGTCAATCCATCCCATCCCTTGCACCATCCTACTCAGTCGTGTAGTAGTATCTAAGAACCGGCCTCCGCCGGGTCAACAGCGATCAAGCCTCCCGTCCATCACGTCATTCCAGTACCCACCCACAATCGTCAACACAAGCGGGATGTCAGTCCAGATATCGAACAGTCGTTCAATCAGAGCGTCTTGTAGTGGGGGTGGAGCATACACACTGCCAAAGACCACAGGCTCACTCCCCAGCTTTCCCTTGACAAACGCGTACCGTCCGTGCACATCCAGCCACTGTGTGTCGTGTGTGTATGGGACCCTGCGATGAATCAAGATTGCAACTCCCCTGAACCCTCTCGTGAACCCAGCATGAAACACTTGGTCATACCCATGCCTCCTCAGACTAAGAACCTTTGTGCCCATGAGGTGCGTCTCTTGGAGTAACAAAACATCCGCTTTTTCAGTCTTCCCCAATCGCAGAACCGCACTCCGCTTGATTTTGTCAAGCATCCATCTCACATTCCAGCTCAATATACGCATCGTAGCATGCGAAAGGCTCGCACCCTGTTCATCAGCCGCCATCAATCACCCAAACCTTGAGAGTATCGGGCCACCAAGACCACACGCGCACATGCAATAGCCCCCAAGTTCTCGCAAACACCGTGCTAGAGCTAGATCCAACTTCCCCCCCATGATTCCCGAACCCCCCAAACCCCGGTCTCCCCCCTACGCCCCCTCCCCCGCCCCAAACTGTACCAACGACCCCCCCTCCAACCCCCCACCCCATACCTCAGAAACATTGAAGTACCTGTCGCGGTGCAAGCAATCACAAACCTCCAACGGGAGGTCCAAGACCCACTACACCAATGGATCCCACCCAACTACCCACAAAGTATCTAACAACCCCCCACCCAACACGTGGGAACGAACTCCGGGAGTAGGCCCGCCCTCGGGTAAGCGTCACCCGACCTACTGCCCACCCATGAGTAAGGAATTATGTAGTCCATCAATGAGTGGCGTGTCCAAGAGCAGCGCCAGGCCTATTCCACCCAGCCAGGCACCTCAACAACCCAGTAGATCCGTTGCCAGAGTCAGCGTGAAAGTAAGGGTGTCAGGATTTCGACAGGGAAGAGTCTGTCTCCTCCGGTGCCTCGGCCGTCTCGTCGCGGGGAGGCGGGCGCTTCTGGGAGCGCGACCTCCAGTTACTCCTGCTGCGTGTCCTTCTGGGCGGCTTTGGAGGTCTCCCGGTGGTCGACGAATCCGAGTTCCGCCTAGGGGGGGTATTCACCTTGACTCGCACTGTCTCGTCGGTCCATTCAAAAACTTCCTCCGGGGAATTGAAGAACTGGGTGCGGGACTGGAAGACCACACGCAGGCGAGCCGTGCCTTTGCTGCAGTGAACGACTGTCTCTGCTGCTGGACCAATTTTGTGTAATCCGGGAACACAAGGATTTTGTGGTTCTCGAACATTAGAGGGTCCTGGGTGCGGGCTTGTCGCAGGATAGCGTCCCTGTCGTGGTAGTTGAGCAATTTGGCAATCACTGAGCGGGGGCGAGCTCCAGTAGGTGGTTTAGGGAGGAGTGCTCGATGCGCCCGCTCTACCACAAAGCAGCGCGACAGGGTGTCCGGGGGGAGCCATCCCTCAAGCCATTGGGTCAGGAAGGCCTCCATGTTCCCTTTTTCACAGTTCTCCGGGAAGCCCACGAAGCGCAGGTTGTTCCTTCTGGCCTTCCCTTCCGCATCTTCCACCCGCAGCGCAAGTCCCTTCTGAATCCCCTCCATTGCGGCGACTTTCTTCTTGAGAGTGACCACATCGTCCTCGACTTCCGTTATCCTGGATTCTGTTTCGGTGATACGTGCCACCGCATTGCGTAGGTCCTGTCGGAGCAAGGTCACGTCGGCTCCGACCGCTCCGATCTTCGCATCCAGCATGTCCCTCGACTGCGTGATCGCCGCCATCAACGCCGCGTTGTCAGGCCCCGTGCTCTGGGGACCACCAGACGCCCCCGCACTCCCACTGGGTCCTGCAAACTTGTCCATTGGGCCCTGCTTAGAAGCATTGCCGCTGTTGCCCCCTCTCGTCATGTCTCGGACAGAGTGATGGTCTCGACCACGGGGGACCAGCAGTCCAAAGTACTCCTCACAATGTGCACGTTCTCTAAGGATGAGCGTCTCCCGGACCGCCGTGGACCTCTGGATATGAAGCGCACCCCCGTGGAACTCCCGCAAGGCGCTATGTGTGCAGTGGCAGGGGGTAGTGCCCGGTCTATACAGCCGAGTCACGCGGTAACTGGGCCACTCACTCCGCTGCGGGGCCCGCAGCAATCAACCCAGCGCCCGCGCCACGCCTCTCAGCTGCAATGTCAATGCAATTTGGGGGGGCCGCCTGTAGGCCTGGGACCGTGTCAGCAGACTGCGGGGGTCCGTCCAGTTCACTCCCCCTCACCACGGCCCGAGGCGGCCACCGAGCAGGAGCACATCAGCAGTCCGCCCCCCAGAAAGAGTCCAGCAGGGTCACAGTCCGAATATGGAGGGGGGAGGGGGTGGACAAGTAGGGGGTCGGTATGGCGGCCGCCCCCCTAGCGTTCCAGTGTCTCAGAGCCCCGCGGCTCGATATCGCCGCTGAGTGAGGCCAGGCACAGTCCCAGAGCGTCCCCTCCCCCACTAGGCCTCACGCCCAGCCGCCTCTCCTTACCCCACCTCCGCTGGAGAACGGGCGCCGACTCCGTCTTCCCCCAGCCGGTGTTGCCGCCACTGCACCAAGCGTTCAGGCGTTAGCGGGGCTAGATCGATCCCGGCCGCTTCTACGCCACATCACTTCCGCTGGAGCGGCACCTTCCGCCGGTGCGCCCTGGCTGTCACACACTTCCGGGCGGACCAACCCAAAATCGAGGTCCCGGCTGTGGCGTGGAGGAAGGCCCCTTCGCCGTCAGGGCTCCCGGCGGCTGTATCTCCCTAGCCACAGACCGCCGGGACACCAGAGTTACTGCCGAGGCGTCGCTGTCGGATCCGCTGTCTGCCACCTGGTTTTGGGCGCAGTTCGGTCGGGGCGACGTAGGATGCAGGCAGGATATGCGGATGGCGGGACGGAGCTCACTTAGGCTACGTCCGCCATGTTCGCCGTCTTGGCCACGCCCCCGAGCAGTTCACTTTTAAGAACAAAATACAAAAGTAAACGTAAACACCACAGAAATGTCACTATTGTCCTGGTCAGGACTGTCCTGCCTCACTTTACTTTCCTAGGCAGCAAACTCAGATTAACAAGATCTTTTTTTTACACTATGTGTTTTTAGGGCTCGCCTGCTGGGCGCATGCGCCTAGCTGGCTAAGCTCTATAGGGGCTTAAACAGACTTTACCCAACTTGGCGATTTGGTGCTGTGCCCGTGGCTTTTAGGTCAATGCGCTTGCGCATTGACCTAAAATGCGCGTGCACATCACCAAATCGCCGTCTGTTCCCTCTGCCGCACTCCTCCCACACCTTTGAAGTGAAGCTTAGCTTCACTTCAAAGGCCCCTGCTGCTTAACACCCTCTCCCCGCTCCGCCCCCTCCCCTGCCCGCCATGTCGCATTTCTCCTCCCCCCTCCCCACAGCAATGCCCTCCGTCTGCTTTTATTTTGTGATTATGAGTCACAATGACAGGCGCCCGCCCGGCGGTGCGAGGTGTGATGCATCTGCCTATCACCACCCGAGCATCTTATCTGAATACATTCCATCGTGTTCTTGAGCTGTGAGTGTAAAGTAAAGCGCCTCGAGGGAGGCTCTGGTCGCTAGTCCTGCTTGAAGGGGGATGGGCGAACAGCTCGTGCTCTTTATGTTGCCCAGCAAGAGCCTGAAATGCTTCCCGTGTGCTTTGAGGAAGGTTTGGTAATTTGCTGCATTTATATAGCGCCTTCTACCAGATGGTCTGAACGTATGTAATCCTCGGTTGGAGAGTGGTGTGCCTCCCAGGTGATATCATTTTCTTAATTCTACATGGAGATGCATGTAAAAAAGGCGACGACCAGCCACGTTTACCCATGTCAATTACATACTATTGTCTGTCGATAGATCGACCCGTTGTCTGTCGTTGCAGTGAAATACATTTGGTTCCATAATACACATTTTTTGAAAGAGCGGAACTTAAAACGCGCTACCTTCACACATTTATGACTACAGTGTCAAAGTCCATTTTTTTACAACGGTACAGCAGAATTGACATGGGAAAAATAGTTTTCTGTCTCAGATTGCACATTGCAAGGACTGTTACACAGGGAAACGTGTCTCTAAAAGTCACATGGCCTCTGTAATGTGATTGTGCCGTTATGCACATTTAACACATTGCACCCTGGTCTTGGTTTAATCGTTTTTAAAAAAAATAAAACATATATTAATGAAAAATTCAATGGGATGAACCATACATGCAGGTAGAGCAGACTAGAACGTGCTATTTATCACCATTCGCAGCAACATGTTGACCTATATGATGGGAGGTATGGCGCTTCTAGGCACACATCCACCATGACATCCACCGCCACATCCACCACCGCATCCACCACCACATCCACCATCACCACCACATCCACCATCACATCCATCACCACCACATCCACCATCACATCCACCATCACCTCCACATCCACCGCCACATCCACCACCACATCCACCACATCCACCACCACCACATCCACCACATCCACCACCACCACATCCACCACCACCGCATCCACCACCACCACCACACCCACCACCACTACATCCACACCCGCCACCACTACATCCACCACCACATCCACTACAACCACCACCCCATCTACCACTACCACCACCACCGCATCCACCACCACCACCGCATCCCCCATCACCACATCCACTGCATCCACCACCACCACATCCACCACCACCACCACCACCACCACCACATCCACCACCACCTCCAGCATGACATCCACCGCCACATCCACCACCACATCCACCACATCAACCACCGCCACATCCACCACCACTACCACATCCACCACCACCACCACATCCACCACCACCACCACATCCACCACCACTTCCACCACCACCGCATCCACAACCACCACATCCACCACCACATTCACCGCATCCACCACCACCACCACATCCACCACCACCACCTCATCCACCACCACCACATCCACCACCACCGCATCCACCACCACATTCACCGCATCCACCACCACCACCACATCCACCACCACCTCATCCACCACTACCACATCCACCACCACCACCACATCGACCACCACCACCACATCCACCACCACATCCACCACCACCACCACCACATCCACCACCACATCCACCACCACATCCACCACCGCACCCACCACCGCATCCACCACCACCACATCCACCATCACCACCACATCCACCATCACCTCCACATCCACCATGACATCCACCGCCACATCCACCACCCCCACATCCACCACCACCGCATCCACCACCACCGCATCCACCACCACCGCATCCACCACCACCACCACACCCACCACCACTACATCCACCACCACATCCACTACAACCACCACTACCACCACCACCGCATCCACCATCACCACATCCACCGCATCCATCACCACCGCATCCACCACCACCGCATCCACCACCACCACATCCACCACCACCACATCCACCACCACCACCACATCCACCACCACATCCACCACCACCACATCCACCACCACCACATCCACCACCACCACCGCAACCACCACCACCACACCCACCACCACTACATCCACCACCACATCCACTACAACTACCACCACCACCGCATCCATCACCGCATCCACCATCACCACATCCACCGCATCCACCACATCCACCGCATCCACCACCACCGCACCCACCACCACCGCATCCACCGCATCCACCACCACCACCACAGCCACCATCCCATCCACCACCACCACCACATCCACCATGACATCCACCGCCACATCCACCACCACATCCACCACATCCACCACCACCACATCCACCACATACACCACCACCGCATCCACCACCACCGCATCCACCACCACCACCACACCCACCACTACATCCACCACCACATCCACTACAACCACCACCCCATCCACCACTACCACCACCACCCCATCCACCACTACCACCACCACCGCATCCACCACTACCACCACCACCGCATCCACCACCACCACCGCATCCACCATCATCACATCCACCGCATCCACCACCACCACATCCACCACCACATCCACCACCACATCCACCACCACCACATCCACCATCACCACCACATCCACCACCACCACCACCACATCCACCACCACATCCACCACCACCGCATCCACCACCACCACCGCATCCACCATCATCACATCCACCGCATCCACCACCACCACATCCACCACCACATCCACCACCACATCCACCACCTCCACATCCACCATCACCTCCACATCCACCATCACCTCCACATCCACCATCACCTCCACATCCACCATCACCTCCACATCCACCATGACATCCACCACCGCCACATCCACCACCGCCACATCCATCACCGCCACATCCATCACCGCCACATCCATCACCGCCACATCCATCACCATCACATCCACCATCACATCCACCACCACATCCACCACCACATCCACCACCACATCCACCATCACCTCCACATCCACCATGACATCCACCACAACCACCACCCCATCCACCACCACCACCGCATCCACCACCACCACCACCGCATCCACCACCACCACGTCCACTGCATCCACCACCACCGCATCCACCACATCCACCATCACCACCACATCCACCATCACATCCACCACCACATCCACCATCACATCCACCATCACCTCCACATCCACCATGACATCCACCGCCACATCCACCACATCCACCACCACCGCATCCACCACCACCGCATCCACCACCACCGCATCCACCACCACTACATCCACCACCACATCCACCATCACCTCCACATCCACCATGACAACCACCACCCCATCCACCACCACCCCATCCACCACTACCACCACCACGGCATCCACCACCACCACGGCATCCACCATCACCACATCCACCGCATCCACCACCACCACATCCACCGCATCCACCACCACATCCACCCTCACCACCACATCCACCCTCACCACCACATCCACCCTCACCACCACATCCACCCCCACATCCACCATGACCTCCACATCCACCACCACATCCACCACCACCACATCTACCACCACATCCACCACCACCACCACATCCACCACTTCCACCACCACCGCACCCACCACCACCACAGCCACCACCACATCCACCACCACATCCACCACCACATCCACCACTTCCACCACCAACTCCACCACCTCATCCACCACCACATCCACCACCACCACATCCACCACCGCATCCACCACCACCACATCCACCACCACATCCACCACCTCATCCACCACCGCATCCACCACCACCACATCCACCACACCCACCACCATCACTTCCACCACCACATCCACCACCACTTTCACAACCACCACATCCACAACCACCACATCCACCACATCACCACCACATACACCACCTCCACCACCACCACCACCACATCCACCACCACATCCACCCCCTCATCCACCACCATCACCACCACATCCACCATCACCACCACATCCACCACCACCATATCACCCAGATCCACCACTACCACATCTATATGTGTGTGTGTGTGTGTGTGTGTGTGGCTCTGTGTGTGTGTAGGTGCAAATGCAATGTTCTTGGATTTTCGTCACAATAAAATACACTGAACATAATCTTCACAAAAGTTATTTAAAAACGTTTAAGCTATTACCATTATAAATTACAATAACTTTTATTTAAGTATTAATTATTTACAAAATTAAAAGCCATTGTTATTTGTAATATCAAGACATCTAAGTCACGTAAATACAACACGCATTGCATTACAAATGCTATAGGTGTCACATTTGCAAAAGTTAACACTATTGACATTGTAACTGACAAAGCTATTAATTTTGCTACTTTCAAAACCAACACATAAATAAAAAAAGTGTCATTTACAATACCAATAGCTCAAACTTTCCTAATGCGAGACCTATTGCATTTCCAATGCTTGTTCTCCTTCTAAATACGACCCTCTTGAAGAGACATTTGATACCTTTCATATACACCTTTCTGTACAGGGCGGTTTTTTCACCCCCACATCATTGGAATAAACTGCCTCTGCAATTACACATCTGTGAAAATCACTTCCGTTTTAGGAAAGCTCTCAAGACTCATCTATTTTAAGGAAAGCTTCTTCTATCTGTCATACTGGTCTCGCGCCAAGATAACGGGCACGTAATAAATTAAAATAAAATAACATTGTGCAGAGTGGCACTGTGGCTACTAGGCTGAGTCCTCCTTTACTCTGACACTCGAGACGGGTAATCAAAAAATCATCTGAACTTCCAATCCTTGTCACCTGCACTGCGAACTTTAAATCTGAAAAAACACAGTGATGCACTCTTCTTATGCAGATGGTTACATCTTTTGGGAATACTGAAATACTTGTGCTAATGAAATGAATAAATGAGATGGGTTTTATCAAAAATATACGGCACACGCTTTCACAAAAAACAGCATCCCATCCAGTGCTTCAAAAGTCCTAATAACAAGGCCAATGACTTAGGAATGATTTCTTAAGTGCAGGGTTAGGTTCTACGCCCTACACATCTATGTACCTAGAAAGGTACCAAAAACATATGGAGGCCTGTTTTCCTGTTTAAAAAAGTTCAAGAATCAGACGCATTTACTTTCTCTTATTGAAGTTTGGTTTCCAGTACATCAGCAGGAACTGAGGCTCAAAATGTGATGTTTGAAGATCAGCAAAGGCATCATGGTTGCACGCGAGCAGAGATTAGCACAGTGAAGCAAAAATGTGACCATCTGATGGGTAGAAGCGGCACAAAAGGGGTGGTGATGGACGGAGCATCTGAACCAATCAAACACTCACACCCAGTAAAAAGATCTGGCTTTGATCCATCACCGTTCTTTAGCCCAATCTGCCACCCCAGTTCAGACATGGCTCTATGCAAATCAGTTTGACCCTGTGCCTCATGGGAACAGTCCAGCCCGAACTGCCAAGCTGATGGGTAGAAGCAACAGCCACAAGGAATCCTTGCAGAGAGGTGGTCCCGTAGATTGGAAGACACACGCTCCCTACAGAAGACTTAAGTTCTGAACCCGCCTCTGCTCAACCTCTAAACCCCGAAGTGAGGAGGAGACAGAGCAAGCGAAGGTATGGAGGCCATGGAAAGGCAGGCATCATTCCATAGGGACCGAGAACCAACTACAACAGCACGGGAAACGAAGGTGAGTAAGGCCACGCCTGGGCCACTAAAACCTACTTCAGCTATTCCAGCTGAATTCTTGGCAGAAGCTGAGCCAGAAGAGGAATCCAGGGACTGCAGAGAGATGACCCTGAGGCAAACGGGCTGACTGTGCATCCACTTTTCTTACTTGAGGGTATGAAGCCACTGTACACAAAAGTGTCAGTAAGGCATCACCCTGAGAAGAAAATAAAGACAACTGAGGAGCTGAAGGAACACATCTATATGAAGACAGTAGGTAAAGATAGTAATGCACCATACAGTAATTTTCAGCTTAAGGCAAAATGTATTTTGGGGCAGTCTGCAAGTCCTTTCTTCATCCACGGGAGATACCGCACCATGAAAGACAGGAAATTAGTCTGTGCCCAAGAATATATCTCTTCTGCTCCAAGATCCAAGAACAAGGATATAGTGCTCCTGTACCACTTGAAATAGGCCTGAGACACGGTATTGCCTGTTCTAACCAGGAGATGATGGTCTTGCAGATGGAGAACCAAACTCAAAGAAGCTCTGCAAATATCACTCAGATCCCAGCTGGCACCCCTTCGAGGGAAACGAACAAACCTAAGCAGACTGGCTCAATATGTTCTTGCTCAAACCCAATAGACTAGCTATGATGGTCAGAACCAAGGAAACAGAAGGCTCCAGAGCACACCCCTCAACAAAGGAGCCCCTATGCCAGGTGGATCCTCAGGTCAGATGATGCCTGTAGACAAGCAACATCATTACGCGAAGCCTGGGATCAATAGACAAGATGATATTTACCAGGACTTAGGATAGAAGATAGCTCAAGGAACCACAAGAACTTCCACCACCTGGATATTTCCTTATCCATGTAAGTGCCCCAGCTTCTTGCTCCTGTGCCATTGCGCCCTTATTCCCTTCTAACTGTACCACTCCCCACTTGACTGCTAATTATATTTCGCGCTCTACGCCCTCATTTACTACAGCACGCCACCCTTCCACCCCCAGGATAAGGAGAAGTGTGGCTCACTGGTTAGAGGAGGCAGACCTGGAAGCAGAGGTCAGCCCGGGACCAGGGTTCAATTCCCGGCTCGGCGGGGTCTTGAGTCCTAAAATGTCCATGGACTTGACAATTCTCGCTCCGGTGCCTACTCGATTCACGGGTTCACACTCTGCGACTCTGGGCAATAGCTTGCTTAATCTCCACAACGGCCCCTCGCGGCGGGATGCCTGGCTTTCACCTTGCGGATACCCTGCCGGGGTTATCTCACAGGGGAATACCAGGACGGGTTCCCTAAGCAAGTGCTTAGAAACCGCTTGGTGATTTGCGCTATATAAATTCCTGTACATTTACATTTACATTTACATTTACAGGATACTTCCTTATCCACAGCCAATTGTCTCCTGACTTGGTTTTTCCAGCCATGTGCGTTCGCCTTTCCCTTCTGCGCCTTAAGCAATTGCAATCGCACCCCTGTCGATCCCCCTACCTTGCGCTCTCCTCCCTGCTACCCTAATTACCCGCCCTTCTTTCCCCCACAGCACTGTTTCCATCAACAACCCTGTCCTGATGACGATCCCGACTGACGGGGATCGAAACGCCGTCGACCACACAGCTTAAATTTTATGGCGCTTGTTATGTTTTGTACTCCTGAAAATTTTATTTATTCATGTTTTAAGTGATTACAACTTGATCCCTGGAGCCACCACTTATATTATTTCACAAATTGTCACAACGCGCCGATCACGCTGTCTTTACCCCAGCACTTGCACTACCACCCACTGTATATATCTGTATATATATCACTTTTGCACCAAGTGCCACCGGGTTGTCACATGATTTGATCTGTACAGTGCTGTTTAACTGTATTACCATGTAATAGACCCGCCTCGCTCTCAAAGTGGTGAATAATACCCTTCTTCCAAAAAACCTCAGAGACTCCTTTCTGTTCTTTTATGTAATGCATATTGCATACACCTCTGAAATTGTCTTTTGAATGACACCAGTTGGGAATTGTTCTTATTTACTGTAGACAAGCAACATCATTACGCGAAGCCTGGGATCAATAGACAAGATGATATTTACCAGGACTTAGGATAGAAGATAGCTCAAGGAACCACAAGAACTATAACAGCCATGTACCGCTGGAGATGCAAATATTCCAGCGAGGCACCGTGCAGCTGGTTGGAATGGAGACAGGTGAAAGTGGTGAAAGACCATGCATTCGATTGGCCAAAACACTCTCCCCAAGTCTGTAAAATACTGAAACACCAGGAATGTTTCATCTTGAAAAGACAAGAGACTGGAATTGTCAGCGCTGATAAGAAAGCCTTGTAGCCTGGCACACTATCCTGTTGTCTTTCATTAATTCATGGTACAGAGGCAGTATTTAACCAGTCATTCAGATACAGCAACACATGTATCCCCTGGACATGCAACACAGTATGTGGATCCAGAACCTTAATATAAACACTGGGGCAGACTCAAAGGCAAATACATAAGAATGGCAGTGGTAGAGACCCATCACCAAAGGGCAGGATTCACTGATGAATACTGTAAATCAGTGCTATTAGGCGTCCTTCACGTCAAAAGATATCAAAGAATTTCCAGGAAGAATAAGAGAAAGGGTGCTTTGCCGAGTGATCATAGTGAAAGGAAAAGGCAAAAATCTACAGAGGCACAAGGTATTTATTTACAAGCTTCAAATCCAGAATAGGACAAAATATCCACTGACTTTCACAAACAGGAACAGTACAAACTACATCAACTCTACCTCTTGGGCATAGATCTAATAGACATCTGGCAACCCCTCAAAAAAGCTAATTTCAGCAATGGGGAAGGAGGCACAGTGTCAGACAAAAGACGTCCCAAAGAGGCAGAGATAAAAAATGAAGTTGCCCAATTACAGGACTTGAATACCTCATTGGTACGACACTGACAATCACTCAAAATCACCATGTCTCAAGAAAGTGAATCAGGTGAGCCCCTACTGGCAACTGCGGAAGGACAGCAGGAGGAGGCATATAGTCATGTCTTTGGTGGGACAGGGCATGAAGGTGGAGACATCCGGCTGCAATCATAACCTGTGAAGATGGCCCTGAAGAAGGTCCCCAGGCCCTATGACCAAAGGGATACCGGTATGACGGCTGTTGACAAGTGGCAGCAAACCCGACTCCAGAAAAGAAATTGCATAACTCCTGGAAGGACCTTGGTGAAAGAGAAAAGTCTGTTGATCTCTCTCAGACCTCTGACAAGAACCATAGAATGTGGTATGAAAAGCCAGGAACAGCAGAATAAAGAGACAAAGCAGTGATTTGCATACGGCGCCCTCCAGTTTCCAGGTCTGCAACCAGCCATGGCATCTCCCAGAGTTAACAGCCCAAGAGGAAGCAGCAAATGATGACAGTTGACAGTCACTCTATTTCATTGTGCAGTTTATCCAGTGTAATGTAGTGAACTGTGAAACAGCATGTGGAAGGCCACTGGCATCACACATCTAAACCAGCTGTGCCTCAGGTTGTTCTGGTTTGCCTACCACCAATACTACCACAACGCCTCACTCTCTTGCCAGACAGCATCCCTCACAGCCTACCTAGTATATTTGTTAGGGGGGTTGGAGGGAGTCCACACTAACACAGGAACAACACTGCTGTAGATGTACTAATGCAACATCAGTGCAACCTATGATGCTAGTTCTCAAATAGTATGGATGCTATTTCACAACTAGAGTCGAAACAACCTTCGATCCCAGTCGTAGCCAATGGTGGTCCACGAAGGTCACACCCATGCATGATTTCCAGGACAACCGCTGTCTATGTGAATGATTCCCATTATGAGTCTGTGTGTGCAAACGTATCCCTTGCGAATATCAAACAACCTGAAGCAATGAAGCCTCAGCTCAGACATATATACTGTGGTCAATGCGTAATCAAGCCTCAGCTCAGCCACCCCTACTCTGCTTCAGGATGTAATGAAAGCTCAGTTCTTTCATGCTTTTTTTACTAGAAATAAATGGGCAGTGCAGAGAAGTCTTCCAAAAGTCAGTGAATGTCCCAACCTCATTTAGAGGTGGGGAATCAATCTGTTTACAATGGAAGAGACATGGCCAGACCTGTAGTCAGAAATAACACCTATTGCTAGTGTTAAGAGGCCCACCCTACTTCGAGCGGTTATTCCAACACTGTTGTTCGCCTGTTTGCAATCGCCATGCAAACCATGATTGTGAACAAGAAAAAGATAAAATCATAAGAAAACGCAGGGACATTGCTTTTTTCCTGTCCTTTAAAAAACATCCACTGTTGTGGGATTGTTTCAGAAAATCAAAAAATGCTGAAAGGCCCCGGACAACACTGCAGTTTTTCTAAAAATGCTCCCGCCTTTTCAGTTAAAATTCGGTGGAAACCTCTAGATTTAGTTTGCAGATCATGGACTGGATAGCAGAGGTGGGGCCTGTGCTGCAGAGGTGGGACCTCCGCCACCACAGCATTATGGTGACTTGCTTGACCACGCCTGAATGAAGTCTTCAGATCAGTTCAGCTCAGTCCTTTGTGATGTAGGCTGAGACTTGACCTTAGATCCAGCCTGAACCCAACCTCCAGGCTTAATGTGGAGATCCAACCCCAGCTCACTGCTTCAGACTGTGCCAAACTCCAGCTCACACACCTTTCTGCAGTCTAACATCTCAAGCCTTCTGGACTCTGACAAATCCCCTCTTATATACAGAGGGCCAGATCCTAATAGATGTTTGGTCAGCAACCTTGTATGGTTTCTGCGGAGAAGTAGAGTCATCCACCCATCTGTGGAAGTCCCCAAGAACAGTGCTGTGAGGTGCATCCAATCATCTTAACATCCAGATAGCCTGGACACAGGAGTGAGTTAAAGAGTGACTTTTACCCATCGTTTATCTGACCGAATACCAAGGGTGTGTGGCACAGAGGAGATTGGACTGGACTATCATAGACACTGTTTCTCCATTTTACCTCTTCAGCATGCCTGAAACAGTCAGATTCAGAGACGATGGCAGGGGAGGAGCGGGTCTTTTCCCACCTCTTTCCAGGGCCCAGCGCTGCCACTGCTCAAGGTAATAATAAATCAAAAAAGAACCTTCCTGCTCAAACACTATCCTTTGAGGCAATTTATTTGTATGTGCGCTACAGCAGACACGCAGAGAAGAAAAAAAACAAGCAAAAATAACGATATTTCTCCTCAATGTACCAGCCTTGGTTAGGCGCAACGTTTTGGGGCAAATCCATGTTTACCAGTCTTTGTAAATATGGGTTAGCGTCAAAATACATGGGTGGATGGGAACGCCCATCCTCCACCCATGTAACACCTGTCTGATGCAAGGTAACACATGCAATACATTGTTTTGTTCCAAAACCAATGCAAAATTGGCCTTTGGATGGCTGGGTTTGCAAATCCCAAAATAGATTTTGCATCATGGCTGTGTCAAAAAAGTGACCCAACCCCAATGCGACATCTTGGTAAATCACGGCCTTGGGGTATCAATGCTAGCGGGTACTGGTCGGATGCATGTCATCTACAATCCTCTCCCATGTCCAACCCCTCGACGCACGCCAAAACCATTGCCCCACACAGCGGTGTGTGCTACAATATACCAAGGCATGCATACATCTACAAAATGGGGTCAGCATCCAAGCATGGTTCCCGCCTTCGCAGAGCATCTGCGGCGGATCTGTCTGTCTTCCCGCGTCTTTTCAGTCTGTCTGGCAGCCGGGCTGCCTGGCCGCCGCCAGCCCGTCTGCCAGCCAGCCCGCCCGCCCGTCTGCCCCGCTGCCGGTCTGTCTTCGCGGAGCCCTCCGCAGCCGCGCGCGGCGAGTGGCGCGTGATGGGAATCCTCCCTGTGAGTCCCGGGAAACCTCCTTCGGATGCAGGCACCGGTCCAGGTGTTCTTTTTTTAGGCCGCGGCGCGCGATACTTTGGAAGCTCGGCGCTGCGTCGCCGCTCCGCCGTTGCTAGGGAACCTGCACATGGAGATTGTAGGTTTTCTCCAATGCATGATGCTCTGCAGCACTTACTTACGCTGATAAATCATAGATTTTCCCTACGGTGGTTGGTGGAAGAGGGGGGAGGGGGGTGTTCCTTTCCGACCCCTCCGTGAGGCTGCAATTTACAATTCGACTCTGCGCCAGTACTCCAAGCAGAAAGAGAGACAGGAAGATTGCTGTACTCGGAATTAATGCATTCGGGTTATAATGAAAGGATTAAAATGCAATAGAGCACGTCAGAGACAGAAGCATGCTTCTATTTTTCTACAGTACTTGGCACCTAGCCATATGCCCCTGAAGAAGGTTTGTGACGACACTACAAGTACTTTTGTCACATATAACACATATACAGCATTCCCTTATTTCCTGGTATGTAATATTTTATTTAAATCAAATTAGAAGCTGAGCTCTTAAGCATTTTTCTCTTTTTAATGCAGTCCTGATGCTTAATTCAATTAGGAAAAAAAACCAGGACCCACTTCAGCACAAAAATGGCATTCGCTCGCGCAGCTGAGGTCATTCGGTTTTGCACTTGACCTTGTACTTTAGAGCACCTTACTCTGCATACGAATTCACGAGGGTGTGCGCTACTGTAACACAGACACATTTCACAGGCTCCTGTAGCG
The DNA here is from genome assembly GCF_964261635.1 of Lissotriton helveticus. Classification (NCBI taxonomy): domain Eukaryota; kingdom Metazoa; phylum Chordata; class Amphibia; order Caudata; family Salamandridae; genus Lissotriton; species Lissotriton helveticus. Next base: position 88,346,096 of record NC_136070.1, read on the forward strand.
CGCGCACACTCATATTTCACAGGCTCCTTAGGGCGCTCGCGCACACACACACACATTTCACAGGCTCATTGAGCGAGCGCGCGCGCACTAACTTTTCACAAGCTCCTTGAGCGCGTGCACACACATTTCACAGGCTCCCTGGCGCGGGAACACTCACATTTCACAGGCTCCTTCAACGCGCGCACACTCACATTTCACAGGCTCCTTCAGCGCGTGCGCACACACTTTACACAAGCTCCTTGCACATGCAGGCCAGGCACACCAGAGTCCAGATATCTGCAATGCAGTGAGACGGGCCGAATGCCTGGGTCGGACGGTTTAAACAATGTGAAAGTTCCGAAGCCTACCCAGCTGGGGTTGGGGGCTGCTTTAGGGGGCGCGGCGAGACGTTTCCACATAATTTCTGTGTCTTTCGCTCAATATTGTGCCCATGCCGTGTAGAGAGAGACGGAAGGGACAATGCTGACCATGGGAAATGTCAGTGACAGTATGCAAAGGTGCAATCGTGTAAGATTGTAATTATGAAGCACTAGGGGCCTGATTAGGAGTGTGTCGAAAAATTCCTATACCCCACGCAAAACCGAGTGTGGGAATCCCACGTGGAGCAAACTTTATCACACCCCATAACTGCTGGGTGTGAATAAGTCTGCATTCCACTGATCAGTTGGGGAGGTCAAACCTGCCAGAATTTAATGCATGAAAACGACTCAAAGTCAAAGTCAAAGTCAAAAAGCTTTATTTCGATAAAACAATTATCATAAAAGCAGCTCAGTAAATCAAAAATTACAAGTATAAAACAGTAATAGATTAAAAAGATTTTTGTCTGTATACAGTATTTAAAAAAGGCAGTAATTTCATAAAAAGCGCTTATACAATCTTAAACTAGCCAATTAATTGATTGAATTTTTACAGATCAAAAAAAAGGAAAAAATGGCAGTTCATTCAATTAAAAGATATTATAAAAATGGAATTAAACAATTAGTTTTAGCTTTTTGGCTCGAATAGCCCAAGCCCATGATAGGAATTTGGCTAGGGCACAAGCATAGGGTACACTACTATCAGATATGAGTATCCTGATTGCCACATCATGCCTCCTAGTCCCCAGCTGGCGGCATAGGTTTTTGAGCCATACCCTCCTTGGAGTTGCATACTCGCTGCACTCGAACATAAAGTGTGCCAATGATTCCGGTTTGGCAAGACAAACTGGGCACAGGTCAGGCATTTCCATACGGGATTTCCATCTTGTGGTAAAGGAATTAAGTGGAAGGGTTCCCACTCTAAACCTGAAGTACAAGGCCCTATCAAAAGGTTTTCCAATTGCATCAAGGTACAATTCCCGTCTAGGGCAGTCTTTAAACCTCAGAAAATCCTCTGTAAGCCTGCCCAAGGTGATACTAGAATTTCTTTGTGTACAAATCCAGTCCCAGTAAAGCTTTTTGAGGACTTGCTTCGGGGGTGAAGTTCTATTCAACCATGATTCAATTTGTCCCAACTTAGTTAGTAAGTTCTTCATGTCTTTAAGCCATTTGATTTTATGCCAACTTGGCGATGACATGATTTCTTCAAGGCCTCTAGCATATCCACTTAATTCTTCCACCCGCCAGATGCGTGCCCATAGTAATAATGGGCGAAATTTTGCAATATCGCCAATCTGGGGGCAGCCTAGGTCCAACATTAGAGGTAGTGTAGGGGTGCCTTGAGGGAGGGACATAATTGCTCAACAGAATTTATTTTCAGATCTCTGCAAAGCATCAGTAGTGGAAGAGCCCCAAAGTTCGGCCCCATAAAGGGCAGAGCTAACACCTTTAGCTGAGTAAATCTCGAGGACTGTGGCAATAGGCCTTGTTGAACTGGATCGTTGCTCTTTCAAAAGGGCTCCTGTAATCCTTTTGTGACTCAACAGCATTTTGTCTAAGTGTGGCGTCCAGTCCATTTTATCCGATAGGCGTATCCCAAGATAGTCAAAGACCTTTACCCTTTCCAGGAGCTCAGCATTTAGGGTGGGAGGACGCACATGTTGCTTCGGTGGATTCAGCACAAGGTACTTCGTTTTGTTAGTGTTTATTACCAGACCTCGTTTGGTGCAAAAGGATTGGAAGTTGTCCAAAAGTCTCTGGAGTCCCATTGGGGATTTGGAAATTAAAAGCGTGTCATCCGCGAAGAGGAGGGTCGGTATGCGTTCACCAGCCAGGGAAGGCTCGTCAGAAGGATATTTGAGAAGATGCTCAACCACCCCATTAATATAAAGAGAAAAAAGGGTGGGAGCCAGAACACATCCCTGGCGGACACCTCTCTCAACCGGAATACTACCCGTTTTCTCCCCTCCAGGGCCCCACCTGACTTGGGCAAAGCTATCTTGATGCAACCTAACTAGTAGGGACAGCAAATAATGGGGCAACCCCATGTCAGCGAGTACTTTCCATAGTGATTCCCTAGGAACAAGGTCAAAGGCAGTCTTTAAATCGATAAACGCGAGATAAAGACTGCCCTTGCCCATAGCCACCACCTTCCAGTATACCATCATGAGCCTGAAGGCCTGCTCGATCGTCCCAGTACCCACTCTAAAGCCTGCCTGGAAATCAGAAAGAATTTTGTTTTCTTCTACCCAATTTAGGATTCTAACTGACAAGACTTTACCGACAACTTTTTGGCTAATGTCTAACAAGCTGATCGGCCTGTAATTGAATGGATCATCCCTCGAACCTTTCTTGTAGATAGGGACCACCTCGGCCCCTTTCCACGATGAGGGAATAGGGGCACCTTTACAAATGGCAACACGGAGGGAATGAATTAATTTACCCCATTTAGCACTATCAGACTTTAAGAGGTCACCAGGGATACCATCGGGACCAGCCGCTTTTTGTGGAATAATAGTGCTTATTGCGTATTCCACTTCCTTGATCGTAAAGTCAAAGTCAGTGTGGCAGATTACATAATTCGGGGTGAACGAAGGTAGAGCCACCCCTCCCTCATCCAAAACATCATGACAGGTATAAAGTTTGGAAAAATGATCCACCCACGCCTGGCTTGGGATATTGCAAGTTAGCAGATCGCTATCTGGACTATTGCGAGCTCTTATGGTGTCCCAAAACCATTTAGAGTCTTTTTTCGAGCTGGCTTCTTTGAGGGTTGACCAGTAGGCGTCTTCCCACTCCCTTTTCGCTAGCCCCAGAACTCTTTTGTGTTCCCTCCTAGCCGTTTGTATTGATAGTTGGGACTTTCCTTTGACTGCCTCAATTAGGCGTGTTTTGGCTTTCCTACATGATGCAGAGTACCAGTCATGTCTCCCTTTGGTTTTGGTTTGAGGCATGGTTTTCCCTATAATCCCTTTTACCCAAAAGGCGTCCCCTATTGCTTTTACGGCTGCTTCATAGATAGGTGTTACCCTATCTGCTGCCTTAAGTAGGTCTATGGAGCTGATTTCTTCTTGTGAGCCTTTAAGCACTTCTTCGATAGTGGAGAGTTTATCAACATTACTCGAGATTTTATTCCACTTAAGGCGCCTTCCACAAGAGGAGACAGTAACCTCCTGTGTACAGTTTGGTGGTGCTAGCGGCACTCCGGGGGACCAAGGATTCATTTGGGTTAAAGAAAGTGAGTTATGGTCACTCTCTATGGTCGGGATAACAACCATGTCAATGACCGAACTCCAAAGCCCCCGGTCCAACAGAATATAGTCAATTCTCGAGGAATGACCAACTCTGTTGAATGTTGGGGCACCCATCTGATCGGAGGAAGTGCGGCCATTAGCTGCTCTTAGTCCGAACTCTAAGGTCAGTGCGTTAAGCTGTATTGCGCTGCGAGTCCAGCGCTTAATGGGAGGGATAGAAAGCATGGGAATACCCCACCTACTGTCCTCTTCTCCTAGATCAGGTATTCCTTCTAGGGGGAGTGGCTCAAATGTACAGTTAAAATCTCCTGCTATTATGATGTGGTCAGGTTCTCTATGATCCCCAAGTTGGGCCTCAAGCTCAGATATTATGGGTGAGGTACATCCATTTTTGGAACCTCTAACATAGACATCGTAGAGATCTACTGATAGTCCCCCACGATGGCCAGATAGAGAAATGCCAAGAATATCTGGGTTACCTGTCCGCTTTATGCTTATTCGGCAATTAAGCGAGATGCTTACCCAGATGATAAGCCCCCCTGATGGACGCCCCTTCCCTTTCTTAGGTTTTTCAGCTGGTGTAAAGATGGTAACAAACCCAACTCGATACAGTGGCTCGGTGCTCCAGGTCTCCTGGAATACACAGATCTTGTGGGCTTCGATCAGGACGTTCCACTCTGGCAGACCTAATTTCCTAGTAATCCCCGCAAGGTTCCAGCTAAGAATTTTTATCTCGCCATATGTTAAATTACCTCCAATAATGGAAGTAGTTTTGGGGTTAGATAGATCTACACAATCCCTAGTTGGAGCATGGGATAGTGGTATAGCAGGTGTCACTGTTGGGGATTTGGGACAAATAAGTAAAGGGATGGCTAAGGGAACATTCTCCATATCCCTATTGGTATCAAAGTTTGGGGCTGGAGTTTCCATGAGGTTGAGTCAATCTACCTCATCTAGCACACAAAATCTATTTGGGTGAGCAAACTGTGAAAACAAGGGATTGAAGGGAGGGGGCAAATCTTGCCACGGCTGTTGCCACTGATGGTTAACAGGTTGTAAGGGCTGAAGGGGTTGCTGCCACTGCTGAGCATGATGATAAGGGGGTGGTGGATGTTGGAAAGGTTGTTGCCACTGAAAAGTGGTGTGCTGTGGAAATAGTGGTGGGAAATGTGGAGGTTGCTGCCATTGTTTGGTAGTATGTTGCGGGGGATACGCAAACCCTCTGGTATTTGGAAGAGTAGGCCGATGAGAGTTTGGTCTTAGGGGCATGGGGAGAAAGTAGGACAAGGGGAGTGGATTGATTTGGGTAGCAGGTCCACTATTGGGTGTATTACATATATAACTTGCTGCCCCTATATCCCTGAAGTTAACTGTAATTACATCACCTGCTATAGTCTTCGTGTTCCTGCATTTTTCTCTTTTTAATGCAGTCCTGATGCTTAATTCAATTAGGAAAAAAAACCAGGACCCACTTCAGCACAAAAATGGCATTCGCTCGCGCAGCTGAGGTCATTCGGTTTTGCACTTGACCTTGTACTTTAGAGCACCTTACTCTGCATACGAATTCACGAGGGTGTGCGCTACTGTAACACAGACACATTTCACAGGCTTCTTGAGCGCGCGCAGACACATTTCACAGGCTCCTGTAGCGCGCGCACACTCATATTTCACAGGCTCCTTAGGGCGCTCGCGCACACACACACACATTTCACAGGCTCATTGAGCGAGCGCGCGCGCACTAACTTTTCACAAGCTCCTTGAGCGCGTGCACACACATTTCACAGGCTCCCTGGCGCGGGAACACTCACATTTCACAGGCTCCTTCAGCGCGCGCACACTCACATTTCACAGGCTCCTTCAGCGCGTGCGCACACACTTTACACAAGCTCCTTGCACATGCAGGCCAGGCACATCAGATTCCAGATATCTGCAATGCAGTGAGACGGGCCGAATGCCTGGGTCGGACGGTTTAAACAATGTGAAAGTTCCGAAGCCTACCCAGCTGGGGTTGGGGGCTGCTTTAGGAGGCGCTGCGAGACGTTTCCACATAATTTCTGTGTCTTTCGCTCAATATTGTGCCCATGCCGTGTAGAGAGAGACGGAAGGGACAATGCTGACCATGGGAAATGTCAGTGACAGTATGCAAAGGTGCAATCGTGTAAGATTGTAATTATGAAGCACTAGGGGCCTGATTAGGAGTGTGTCGAAAAATTCCTATACCCCACGCAAAACCGAGTGTGGGAATCCCACGTGGAGCAAACTTTATCACACCCCATAACTGCTGGGTGTGAATAAGTCTGCATTCCACTGATCAGTTGGGGAGGTCAAACCTGCCAGAATTTAATGCATGAAAACGACTCGGTATTTGCCAGATTACTGCACCATAATATGCATGTTATTCCCCTATAGCGTAGGGAGAATCCAGACCCAGGGGTATCAAATTGTATCCAGTGTGATAAATTCCACAACATCTACCTCTCCAAGGTACTGGTAATCAGTCCCTTAGCAGGACCTATTACAAGGGTCCTGGAGGCAAAATGGGTATTTAATGCACCCAATGAAATCCGACAATCTGGGATTCAAAATGTATAGTGTTGTAAACACCACTTACTCCTTGCGCTTGGTTACAAGTCTAGTGGTCCACGGACCACCAAACTCGCGGGGGCGCGCACTGGCGGTCACCTGCCCGCCCTATGACAATTATGGCAGTCAGACCTCCATTGCCCCGCCACAGCCGTCAGAGAACCGCCGTTCCCTGGCGGTAATGTGGCGGTGTAGAGGCCGCAATATGCTTGGCGTGACCCCCGCAGTCCCTCCAAACATATTACGATTTTCCTCTCCATCACGCGGTTCTTCCTCCGTGAAAACTGTGTCAGAGAGGAAACAAAGAGGGCCCTACAGGGCCCCTGGTGCCTCACACCATGTGGATACCCACAGGGGGGTACAACATGTGCCCCCCTGTGTGCATTCACTTCAGTTCTGGCACGTGCACGGCATGCACTTTACAGTCTATGCCGTGCAGAAACAGTTTTTGGCGTTCTTATTGTAGGACCCATTTTCTGAGGCACCGGCGTGGGAACATCAAAAAAAGCCCGCCAGACAGGCAGGCGGCCCGACTATAGGTTTTGCGGTGCGGTGACGGGGCGTACCCGGCACCGCACTGCCAAACTAGTAATCAGGCCCCAAGTGTTTCCCCTTTTCTGAGGAATACCGTGCAGATTTTGGTGCTTACTGCTCCAAAATCCACATGTCTGTAAATACCAGGACTCTTCCCCCAATTAAATTCTGGCAGGGTTTACCCGCCGAGATTTAATACAGGTTTCAAGCTTTATTCCACACAGTAATTACCGTGTGCAATAAACATTGCACCAGTTAAAATAGCTTTCACTCCAAAATCCACAGCTCTGTAAATACTAGGTCATTTTCCCCAATTAAATTCTGATAGAGTTGACCCACCAAAATTTACCACAGGGTGCAAACTTTATTGGACCCAGTATTTACCGGGTGCAATAAAAATCACACCACAGTTTTGCACCAGTATCACGATCTAACAGGACACTTACAATCAGACTTTTATGAGCAAATTCACTTTCCAGTGAGAAATCTCGAATGGCAAGGGCATAAGCAGTCAGAGACGCGCATTACGTTTTTTAAATATCTGAATGGTACCACTGAATCAATCAATCAATCAGTGTTTGTTAAGGGCACCTACTCACCAGTGAGGATCTCAATGCACCTCATGATGAATGTCTGCTTCTCTAGGTATATTTCTTCTCTTTTGAATATTCTTGACGGTGTTGGTGGAAATGCCAGACTCCACCATCTGTGTGCTTTGTTAGATATTTATTTATTCCTATTGTTTTGTATTTTATGTAATTTCTGTAGTGATACCAGGTCAACTTAAGGCCATTTCCGAGCTCCTTGTGGTAGGCACGTAACCATGCATACTGAGATTTTTTTAAGGAGTGCACTTGGTGTAGCACAGTTGTATTGGTTAGTGAATGGGAAGTGGTTGAAGAAGGCCACTGCACCGCAATCAGACCTGACTATACTACCCAACCGAGGGCAGGGTTTCCAGTCAACAGCATGACCCAAATACTGAATTTCATGGACATCAAACCTACACTTTTCTGCTCTCAATGTCATGCCTGCATCACACAGCTTCGCCAACACTATCCTCCCATCATGATCCTTCCCAACAAGACCGAATATCAGAACATCATCCTAATATATTTTGACACCTTCAATTCCCCAAAGATGATGCTTCATTGCTCTCTGAAATACAGAGGCAGCTGAAATTAACCCAAAGGGCATTCTCAGGAACTTGAAGGTACCAACAGGCATGACAAATCCGTTAGTTCCTGAGACTGGAGATGTAGCTTTATTTGATGGTAGGCAGAGGTCAGGTATAAAGACAAGAAATACTTTGCACCATTAAGAGAACTCAACATTTCGCATATGTTTGGAAGTGAATAGTGGCCCACTACCACCTCTTTGTTAAGTTTCCTCAAGTTCACATAGAGCCTGGCCTCCTCATTGGCTTTGCGGGCCATGACCACCGGATACAACCAATCAGTAGCCTCCACCTCCTATATGATACCACTATGAATAAGTTTGTTCAATTCAGACCTCATACTTTCTTTCACAAGTAGTTGCACACTCCTGACTTTGGCTACTTTCGGTGGAACACACAATTTCACCCTTATGAGGTGACAATTTTCTTTAAAGCAGCCCAACTTGTTGACAAAAACTTCAGGAAATTCTTTTGTCCATATCTCACCCCCCTTTGACACAGCGCTGGCAGATTGCATTAACTTAACACACATAGAAGGATTCTCATTAGGGTCTAAGTACACATACAGATCCCGTTGAGAAACCCAACTAATAAGAGAATCTCCTGACACAAAAATGTATACTTTTCCTGGAATAATCCTTTCATGAAATTCAATTGTACTTCAGAAGTAACCCAACAAGTCAATGGGCTCCCCACCATAACATTTCGGTTTGATTCTGGCTTTTGAAGTTTCACATTTCCAAATAGTTGCTGCTCATAAAAGGTTTTAGGAATGAGGTGTGATCTTGGCCCCAGAGTCAAACATCATTTTCACTGGCTCATCATTGACCTAGACCACTACAAACAGGTAATCGGAAGAAGAATCCTTCACCTGAAGAATGTTAATCTCTTCCACGTCCCCTTCACTAACCTCATCAAACTCAACTTCCCGCACCTTCTTTGAGTCTTTTGCCGATCTGCATCACTTGGCAAAGCATCCTTTGCGTCCACAGCTTTTACACATGACTTTACAACCTGGACAGCCTTTATAGCTAGAAATGTGTTCAGTATTACCACACCAAAAGCACTTCCCCTGAAACAGTTTTGACATAGGCTTGAGAATCGTGGAGATCTCACTCATAGACACCTTCTCGTGAACAACTTTCACAGTGCTTCCATCACCCTTCTTATTCTTGTCACCCACAGCATCCATGTGCATTATATCAAAACACACCTTTGAATGTTCAATGTGTCCTGGCAGTGGATAGAAACTCCTGAAGAGAGGGGTTGTCCTTCTGCCACATACGTTCCCTGGCCTTTTCCAATGTACATCCAAGCATAAGTTGGACACCCCATAATTACAGGTAGATGCAAGTTTGTGTAACTCCATGATGTATTGTACAACTGTTTCCCCTTGACATTGCATTCTCCTCCCAAAGTGGTACTGTTAGAAATGGGATTTTTGGTTGGCTACTGCATGCACCTAAGACAGGCAGAAACCACCATTTAAGTCAGGGTAAGGGTGTTACATGCTGAAAGTAACCCCCGCTCCCCCCCTTGGTAGCTTGGGACGAGCAGTCAGGCTTATCCCAAAGGCAGTGTGTAAAGTGTTTGCGCAACACACTCACACAGCAGCGACACACTAGGCACACCCCAAAATAAATTTTACACAAGGTTATATAGAGATAGCCTTTGTATTACTCAGAAAACACATTAGAGCATAATCACATATATACACTGTGCCACTTAGCACTAGGTATCACTTTACAGGGGATTATATACATCACAGGGCCAATCGCGCCACTGTCATAACCATTAGCACACAAATGTAATGAGGAATAAACATAACCAGTAACTACTGGTAAAGGTGCTCTTAGCACCAAACACTATATGCATCAACATTTTAGCCAAACATCCTAACTCAGCACCCGTGCACCACAGTAACACCTGCCACGGTGCACATCTCATGAGGCATGAACATCAGGACAGTACTTGGCATGGCACATTATGCATAACATAATCAGCAGCAGGGCAGTACATCAGGCCCAACTTAGACCTACACCTCAGCAGTGACAAGGACCTATAATACCTCTGCCACAGGGGTGCTCTCCCCCAAGTCAATGTTCTCCAGCGGGGGCCCTGTCCTGGGCTCACCCTGCAATGCCAAAAAAAAGCTGGGTGAGGGGGTTGCAAATCACCCCTGTCTCCTTCCCTGGAGACTGACCCCAGTGCTGGGCTAAATCTGCAGCCGCCCACGATCAAAGGGCGCAGCTGTAATCATGCCGGGATTGCGGGGGAAGAGACAGTGCCACCTCAGCACTCAGGGGAAACTCTCCACTGACCCCTCGGGCTAGGGGACCACAGCGCGGCCTCGGACAAGGGACACTCTGTCACCCAAGGCACTCACCGCTCACTCTGGGGTGTTCCTCTGGGTCTCCTGTGGACTGTTCCGGTGGAGGTATCACGACTCTTAACGACGATCCTCCACTGCTGCTTCCCACCAGACCGGAGCAGAACCCAGAGCGAAGTCTCCAGCATCGACGTCTGCAGGAGGCAGTTCCGCCCTCAACCAGGTAGTTGCCGCCTGACTTCCTCTAAAGGGTAGGAAAAGCCTGCGAGGCCCCATCTCTCCTGTCGGCCGGCCCCACTCACAGTCAGGCATGAACTGGGCCTGACTTTCGGCTTCGCCACAGGGGCTGCTTTCTTCATGGATGGGAGCCACAGGGGGCTCTCCCTCGCTAACATGGGAGACCTGCCCACAGCCAGGCTCTCCTGCCTGACTTCCCCTCTGCGGAATACTGGAGCACTCGTGAGCGTGATGGAACCACCAAAGGGCTCCCCCGCATGACCGGCAACAGGAGGTGAGATGGGCACAGCGCACCCCAGGCTACCGGTGGCCCCAGCAGCACCCAGCCGGTCCACAGCGCAGAGACCGGCAGCGCTCTACACACTCTGCTTGAAGGGGACAGCAGGGCACTCTAGTGCGCTGATGGCTTGCCAGGGAAATTAAGTGCTCACAGCATGCTCAGTCCCCCAAAGTCTCACAGGGCAGAGCTGGGCCCAGGCAGGCCAGCTCACAGGGCCCTCCAGCAGAGGGGCAGTCCTTTGTGGCGGTTCCTCCTGGCGCCCAGCAGTCCTTCAGCAACACAGCTCCAAAGCAGGTTCAACTCAACATGGGGTCACAACCCCAATATTTATACTACGGATGTCTTTGCCCCCTGGCTAAGGGCTCTGTGCCTGGTCCAAACCAGTTCTGGTGGGCACTTACACATTTTGTTTACAGTGCACAAACACCCTCATCGTTAGTGTAGGCCAGCACTGTGGAAGGCAGGCACAGTCCCATTCAGTCCCAGGTGCTACTCCTCCCACCACTCCAAATGCAGATGGGCCTATTTAGCCTAGCCCTGAATCACCCAGCTCCTCTGGGACCACTGTACCTTCCCAGCCCCTATCACTCCAGAGCCTCACATGCACTATACATCAGGCAGGCACAAAGACACATAGCACACAGAAATGCCCACTTCTAAAAGTGGCAGTTCTAAAATAGTGATAATAAATCTATGAAGACCATTACGCAGCATTTATTATCACTATTCCAAACATACCAAACTTGACCACTCTACTCCTCTCAGGAATTACCACTGAAGCACATATCAGAGAATCCCCAATGCATTCCACAGTAGTGAGAAACCAAAAGGGCTGTTTGTCACTTCCAGGACATGCCACACAGTTAAGGCACACGCCCTACCTTTTACCTACAGCACACCCTGCACATAGGGCTAGCTAGGGCCTATCTTAGGGGTGACGGATATGTAGTAAAAGGGGAGTCACAGACCAGGCACCCACTTTATGTGCCACATCAGAGTGGCAGTAAACTGCATGCGCAGGCTCTGCAATGGCAGAGGCCTGGGACAGGTTTGAAAAGCTACTTTAGTGGGTGGCGCAAGCAGCGCTGCAAGCTCACCAATAGCATTTAATTTACAGGCCCTGGGTATCTGGGATACCACTTTACAAGGACCTGATAGGTAAATTAAAGGTGTAGACCAATCTTACCATGTTTTACCATAGAGAGCACATGGACTTTACACTGGACAGCAGTGATAAAGTGCCCAGAGTCCTAAACCACCAACACCAGGTAAGAAAAAATACCAGGAGGAAGGCAAAAAGATCAGGGAGGACCCTGCAAAAAGGGCCAAGTCTCACACAACCCCCTTCCAGCCTAAAGCCAGGGTAGACCAATCAATACCTTGATGGACTTCCCTGCTTGGGGCGATAGAACGCGGATGTGGGCACGCAACTTCGGTGGCACTCTCCCGTTCTACGCCAATCTGAACCCATGTGGTTCCCTCTGTCTAAGCTCCCAGGACCAACTAAGATACCCCACTGGGACTCCCTAGTTGTCCGCGGCCAGGACCAGGCCTACGCCATCCAGATGCCTCTGGCCCTTGCCATCTCACAGAGTGGGGGGTGGTAGCTCCAGGTACATAGTATCCATTCTCCACTCTACCTCTCATTAGTGCAGTTCTAAACTGCCATTGATACTCCAATCCAGGGTCTGCACCCTCATGCTGACCAGGAGTCACGGGTGAGGCTCTCTCCCCCTACCTCTTCTTCTGGGGTTCCGCACTCTTCTCCTAGGAGACGTACCCTCAGAACACAACTCTCCCACCAGTTCAGGACCTCTGTCCTGCAACTGGTCTCCCAACCTAGGATCTAAACCCTTGGGTTGACCCGGGGCCAGAGGGGAGGACTCCCTTCCTCTGCACCCCCTTCCAGAGTTCTGCACCCTCCCACCTGGAGTGCTGCCCCCAGAAGACAAACTGGTAGGGACACTGGTTACAGATGTCCTTCCCTTCAGGTCAGGCAGAACCTGAACCTGGCCTCCCAACCCAGGGACTACACCCTGCGGCTGAGCACTTGCATAACACATCAGGACTTCCGGAGGAGCACGCAGGTCCCCCAGGGGGAACACATACCTCATGTGCTGTGTGACAGTCAGCCTGACACTGATCTCCTGACCCCTGTCTATCTTACAGTAAGCAAAGACCCACCAGGACAGAAGTGGTGTCACCATGGTCACTCCAAGAAGGCTCAGCCCTTATGGCTGGTCCCTGACCCACTGGTTCTCCCACTGGTGACTCTTTCCCCCTCACCCTTTACTCAGGAGTGGCTCAGCCAGACACCAGAACTGATGGAGTTCTGCTTACAGATGTTCCAAGTTCTCCTGACACTAGGAGATCCACCTCAATGGATGGCCTACTAGTCCAGCCTAGGCTCCCCACCTGGTGTTGCCTCAGACCCTGAGACTGGGTTTTGGGCACCTTGGGACGCATCCCATTCTCACTCCTTCTCTGTGGAGACAGGACCTGAGCCCCTACACCCCTCCCACTACACTGGGACCTATCTTTGCCTCAGACGAAATAGCACAGGCGATTCGTTCCCTCCAGACCAGAAAGGCAATGGGCCCTATTGGCCTCCCAATCAAACTGTACAAATTAAGGCCTGATAAGATAGCCCCCTACCTTAGAGCAATGTTTGTGGAAAGTCTAGAGGAAAAATCCATTCCCCAGGATGAAAGATTGGCTACCCTGGTAGTGATACCTATGGAGGAGAAACTAAGAGACAGCTGCAAGTCGTATCGACCCATATCGCTATTGAACGCTGAGGCCAAAATATTGGCCAAATTACTTGGCACCTGCCTGACTCGCGTTCTTCTGGAGCTGGTCGATTCGAACCAATCTGGCTTTATGCCATTATGTAACACATCCCTGAATCTAAGGAGGGTACATGGTGTTCTGGGAAGGGCTCACATTATAATGGACGATGCAGTTCTGGTGTCTCTAGACACCATTATGGCGTTTGACACCATAGAGTGGCCATATCTGTTCGCCATCTTGGAAAGGTTGGGATTCGGACCTAAATTTATTAGCTGGGTCCAACTTATGTACACTGACCCACTAGCGCGGGTAGTGGTCAATAATATTCCACCTCCACAGGGGAACTAGACAGGGGTGCCCCCTGTCCTCCCTGCTGTTTGCTCTCACACTGGAACCCTTGGCCTGCTGGATCCGACGCGACCCCTTCATAAGAGGACTGCGCTGGGCTAATGACTGGGAGGACCGGATATAGCTATACACGAATGACATTTTGTTATACTTGGCTTCCCCCAATACATCCCTGCGTAGAGTCTTGAACATCTTTTACCAATTTCGGTATGTACTCCAGGTACACTATTACTGGTCAAAGTCGTTAATTTTTGTGCTTCAGGGTAAGCCGCGAGTCCTACCGAGAGAATATCAACTCAAGAAAACGACAGAGGGGTTTACTTATTTGGGGAATTTTGTCACTAAGGATCCCACATTATTTTACAGTGCTAACCTCTCACCGCTGTTGCAGCGACTGAACTCTGATGTAGCACATTGGCAATCTCTTCCGTTGTCCCTATTGGGGAGAGCCGCATTGTTTAAAATTACGTCTCTGCCCTGGTTCTTGTACGTCCTACAGACTTCGCCTACCTTGACTTCCGCATCATATTTCAGGCAGGTGGAAAGTGCACAGCATGCGCTGCCCTGGAGGAATGGTTGCAAAAAACACAGTTGATGGACAGAATGTAGAACAATGAAATACATTCACCCCAGTACAAGGATCAGGGCCTAAATCCATCGTTTTTTTGCACTCCACACCACCCTGGGTTAGACACTGGCTATATGCAAATCAGCTCTGACCCTGTGCCTCATGGGAACAGTCCAGTCCTAACTACCAAGCCATGTCTTTTCCAGACCGGAATCAAGCATCCAAGGACCGGTTTCTGGCTATCAGCCTTCATCAGCCTGGATAGCTTGACTCCAGTGGTGTGGAGAGCCTGGGACTCACGTCTGAGCATACCCAGCCCACTCGGGGTGACAATTGCAAAAAACACAGTTGATGGACAGAATGTAGAACAATGTCATACATTCACCCCAGTACAAGGATCTGGGCCTAAATCCATCGTTTTTTTGCACTCCACACCACCCTGGGTTAGACACTGGCTATATGCAAATCAGCTCTGACCCTGTGCCTCATGGAAACAGTCCAGTCCGAACTACCAAGCCATGTCTTTTCCACACCGGAATCAAGCATCCAAGGACCGGTTTCTGGCTATCAGCCTTCATCAGCCTGGATAGCTTGACTCCAGTGGTGTGGAGAGCCTGGAACTCACGTCTGAGCATACCCAGCCCACTCGGGTTGAAAATTGCAAAAAACACAGTTGATGGACAGAATGTAGAACAATGTCATACATTCACCCCAGTACAAGCATCTGGGCCTAAATCCATCGTTTTTTTGCACTCCACACCACCCTGGGTTAGACACTGGCTATATGCAAATCAGCTCTGACCCTGTGCCTCATGGGAACAGTCCAGTCCGAACTACCAAGCCATGTCTTTTCCAGACCGGAATCAAGCATCCAAGGACCGGTTTCTGGCTATCAGCCTTCATCAGCCTGGATAGCTTGACTCCAGTGGTGAGGAGAGTCTGGGACTCACGTCTGAGCATACCCAGCCCACTCGGGTGAAAATTGCAAAAAACACAGTTGATAGACAGAATGTAGAACAATGTCATACATTCACCCCAGTACAAGGATCTGGGCCTAAATCAATCGTTTTTTTGCACTCCACACCACCCTGAGTTAGACACTGGCTATATGCAAATCAGCTCTGACCCTGTGCCTCATGGGAACAGTCCAGTCCGAACTACCAAGCCATGTCTTTTCCAGACCGGAATCAAGCATCCAAGGACCGGTTTCTGGCTATCAGCCTTCATCAGCCTGGATAGCTTGACTCCAGTGGTGTGGAGAGCCTGGGACCACTGGAGTGGGAAAGTGACTTAACATAACTTAATGAGGAGGAGTGGATGGAAGTGCTGTCATCCCCGAGGGAGGGGGCGATAGCCTCAAAGCTAAAACTGGTGCAGCTGAAAATATTGCACAGGATATATGTTACCGGGCCGGCTTTGGCCAGGATGGGGTATGGTACTGAACCTAATTGCAGTTGGCGGTATGGGCACCTTTATTCATGTACTGTGGGAATGCCCCCACATAGCGAGATATTGGAGGGCAGTCACCTCATGTATGGGGGGGAGTTCTGGGGCAAACAATAACAATGGAGGCCAAGTGGTGTCTCCTCAATATATGGGAACCGACTGACTTGAACAATGTTAGGTAATGTTAGGATTAATGGTTGCTAAAAGGAACATTGCTAGGAAATGGGGAGTTCACATGGTCCCGACGCTGGAGGAATGGGAAAGGGACATGGACTAGTCCATGTCTCAAGAAAATTCAGTACATGTCACAAGAGGATGCCCTAGGAAATGGATACAAATAAGGGGGACGTGGAACGACTATAGAGGTACCATATGTGAGCCACCAGAGTTACCGGCACAGCTGCCCCTGGAGGACCTAATACCCTAATGTTCTATCACAAACTATACTGTATACTTAGCAGGATACTGTGGAACTGTGTGTAATGTGTCACTAACTACCATGCCTTGTGATTTCTATCAAAATGTATACTGTGATGGTGTTTTGATTAACAATAAAAAGAAATTTGAAGAAAAAAAAGACAGTTAAATAGAGTCAGTTGAACAGAAAAAAAAATCCCTAAGCGGAAGCAGACAAGTTCTAGGGCTGATCTCCAGAGCCCACAAAGTACATACACATATAAGTATATACTAAAGTATATACAAGAGATCTTGAATGCTCGACCTAGAAATGGCTATGGCACTCAATGATAAATTGAAAAGGTGGCATGATGAATCCTTGATAAATGATGAATATCAGTACTTGTTGACTAACAATCCGGTGACTCCAACCATCTATTTTTTTTACCCAAGATCCACAAGATATTGGAGAATCTGCCTGGTAGACCAATAATATCAGTGTGTGGATCACTATATGAAAAGTCTCCATATCTGTTGACAACCACATAGCTCCAATGGTAACTGCACTTAGTTCATATATCAAAGATACAGGAGACTTCCTGAGAATTCTAGCAGAGATGGATTGGCAACAGGATCATCTCGTAGTCACCATTGATGCAGTTTCGCTATATACATTGATCCAGCATAAAATTGATTTAAAAGCAGTTGAATACTTTTCGAGACAAGGAAACATAAGAGAGTTACTTAACATGAGTGAAATATGCCTTAATAATAATATATTTTTGTTTAACTATCAAGTATTCCAAAACATGTGTGGGACTGCCATGGGAGTTTTCTTCTTTCCCAGCTACGCTAATTGGACACTGGGTTGGTGGGAGAGAGAATTTGCTTGGAGTGAAAAGTTCAAAAAACATTTCGATAAAATCCTAGTATGCTTGAGATACATGGATGATCTCTTTCCAATCCGGAATGGAACCAGGGAAGAGTTACTGGCATCCTTTAAAGAGCTCAATAAGAATGACTGTGGCCTATAATTCAAGTACAATAGAAGCACAACTCGTATTGATTTCCTTAATGTGAGAGTATAAATTCCAAACAATCGAATTGAAACTACACTATATAGAAAACCAACAGCAACAAATAGTATACTGTTGGGTGTTCCGGCCAGTGCTTAATTTGAGCTGGTGCTTTCCAGTGCTCTTCCCTGGCACATAACTAGTTTTCGGTGCTCGCCACCAGCACTTAATTGTCAACACCGCATTTATGACAGTGTGCCACATGATGGTGCTGCTCATCTAATTTAGAGATAAGCAAAACAACGGTTATTTATGTATACAATAAACATTAAAAATAAATTATACCTGCCTCCCCAGCCATTCCTTTAGATTTGGGGACCTGGAATAATCTTAGCTGATGCACTTGCAGGCAAGAGAGATGGTTAGTACTTGTTTTGGTACCGTCATTGGCAGTGATGATAAGGCCAATGGGTGGTGTACGCTCCATTGGCCTCCTGGTCAGGGCCCTGGCACTTGCTACTTCACAAATTAAGGAGACTATTGTCGTTTTACCTAAGTTAGCCAAACTGTGCAAGTTGTATGCCGCTTTTGCTTTGCACACATTACAAAATATCACACTGGTTTTTGTACCACGATTATATTTGTGCAAATAGGCTACACATGTTTTCGTATTTTGTTTTTCTCCTGGAACTCAGTTGGAACATCACATGCAAGATCAAAAACACTGCTCCTTGGTATTCTCTGTGGTCAGACACTAGCTACTAGACATAATAGAGAAATCGACACACAAGTTTTATCATATAACTCTTGGGCTTGCTACTGCAATCCCTGAGAGGGTCTAGACTAGTGTTGTGTTCTGGGGTGCCAAATCACTTTTCTCTCTGAAAAGGTTAGGAGGGCAATTGAGGTATTATTTGCCAGTCAGATTTTGGCCCACAGGCAGTGATGTGGTATGGTGGCTCAGTCCCTACATACTTATGTTCTATGGTCATAGGACAAGTTTCCATCCAAAAACTCTCATGAAAAGCATTCCATATGGAGAGTTCTTGAGAACAAGACACAAGTGCTCTGATGACTCAGATATGGTAAAGCAATTTGACAAAGTGAAACAAAGATTCTACAAGAGAGGTTATCCCCTGTCATGTATTAAACATGGAGCAGAAAGTGCCAAATTAAAAACAAACACCCAAACCCCGGTTCCAAAAAGTAATATTGGATTCGTATAAGACACTATTAGACTTATACATACAGCAAGGGAAGCCAAGATATCTATAGAATCTTCTGCAGGCATTGGAATCTTATTTGTAATGATCCAACTATCTCATAAAAAATTGGTTTGAGACCACAGGTTTCATACAGAAAGGAGCCATCATTAAAGGACAGACTGGTCAGAAGTAATTTCAGTGAGAGGAAACAAGATACTTGGTCGGATACAGAAAATAATGGATTTGTCAAATGAAATAAATGCAAGATTGGGAAAGCATCAAAGAAATGTGTTTACCTAGGGAGCACCACCTGTTCCTTAAAGAAGAGGCTATTAGAACACATACGGCTGTACAAAACCAGATATTAGTAATGCCATTGGTAAACACCACACTCAAAAGCATGAGAGCAACTGGACAACTATGAGATATTATGGCATAGCTAGTGTCCCAAAGAGTGAGGGAGGAGGAGATAAGACACAAAAATGTGCCGCTTAGAATGTAAATTCATTATTAGACTGCGTACCAATACTCCCTTTGGTTTTAATGCGGATGAGGAAATGTATGTTCATGTATACCAGTATGGTGACAATGGGTTACTAAATTATAACTGAGCCAAGCAAATTAAGAGCAAATATAGCAAAGTATATAGCAATAATGGATAGTTGAAGGCTTTCATTTTGGCTTTTATCTGGATGGAGTACTGAAATTAGCTTAAAGGACATGTAAGAAGCAAACACTCCGGACATGGGATAAATGACACAAAATGAGACTCTTACATGTCACTAATTTACATTGTGTTACACTGATACGTTTTAGTGACATCGACAGATGAGGGCATTATTCTCATAATTAACTCTCATAAGGGCACTGAGCCCAAAATTATATTGTAGACACTATAACTGTGATGAACAATTGCTGGCATTCTCAGCAAGAAACAGTGCAACAATCTAACATGGAAAAAGTAATATTGTATATTTGGTTTTTACATTTAATGTACCTGTTATTTTTGTTGCATAGTAGTTATGTGTTATAAGCATGCAGCATCACATTTCCTAGAATACTCAAAAACTAAGGGCCAGATATAGGTAATTTCGATTTACCGACTCTTAAATACCGACCCATACTGAATCGGTATTTAAGAGTCGGTAAATTTGAAGGAGGCAGATGTAGGTAAAAAATTACCGAATCTGTAAGAGTCGGTATTTACCGATTCTGTAAATACAGAATCTGTATTTCACATTGATTCCTATGGGCCTTGAAGCCCATAGGAATCAATGGGAAATACAGAATCGGTATTTACAGAATCGGTAAATACCGAATCCTGCAAGGGTGCAGGGGGTGTCACTTTGACACCCTCTAGCATCCCAAGTACGGGCTAGTGTGACATGTGGCACACATACATGCCCTAAGGGCATGTCTGTGTGTCACATTGCACAGGTGTGCATGCACAGATGTGAATGCACACCTGAATTCGGTATTTAACCACCCCATAGTATTGGGTGGTAAAATACCGACTCTTAAGGGATTGTGGCACTCTTAGGAGTGTCACCTACATATGGATTTACAGAATCGGTATGTTTACCGATTCGGTAAAATATCGAAGTGGTAAATTTACCGAATCGGTAAATATACCGATCCTGTAAATAACTACCCACCTACATCTCAAAAGCCAAATACCGGTCGGTAACGGCCGAATTTGGCCGTTACCGACCGGTATTTGGCTACCTACATCTGGCCCTAAGCGAGGTGATTAGGAGAAATTGATTCAATTATTGCACATAGGATTCATTGATGTGGCAATGGGCACTTAAACCTAAATTCTAAAACGAACATATGAACAGTTGCATATACAAGATATTAGCCCTGAAAAATTACATATATTGGTAAGTGTTCACTATGCAAATAAATGTTTGTTAGGCCTGGATGTTTTTTCTGACACGCTGCTTAACAACAAAGAATGTAACACTACATTCCCCAGAATGCTTCCTAATAAACAGGACAGGCTGTGTGTGTGTGTGTGCTTATATATATATATATATATATATATATATATATATATATATATATATATATATATATATATATGAAAGAGCACTCCTGTTCCGTCAATGACCGGCGGAACCCAACAGGTCTGGACCTCCAAAAGCCCCTCTCAATGCAGCGAATATTGAGCAAAGAAGAATCACTCCTCAAGTGAGTTGCAGGATGACGATTTATTCAATTTAAAGACGACGCGTTTCACTCCACTAGGGAGCTTGTTCACATAACGCGCTCAGAAAACTTAGGAATATTTATAGTAGCAATAAAGGTGGGACAATACAAAAAAATGTGCACGCCCTCTCTGCATTCATGATAAAAATAGTGAACAGACTAACTTAAATGCAAGTTCAAAAATAAAAATGAAAAAACAGACTGATATTTACAAAGTAAGTTTGCAATTCATCAATAGATAATGTGATCGAATTGAGACATGGTCATTCAAACACAAGATTTGAAATTCATTAATAGAAAATACAATCAAATTGACATATGGTCTTTCAAGTATATTTTTGGATGTGAAAGAACAAAAGATTACTTTCAAAGAAATAACGACATAGTGCCATAAAATAGAAAGAATAACTAGTATTCACAGTAATTGATTGAAAAACACATTTCAAATGTTACGGCATAGTGCCTATTTCAAAATTCATGAATGATCACATTTTGGTACTGACAATAAAATGTACTGTCTGCACAAAGAAAAATAACCTGAAAGGAGCTGTGATGACAAATTATATGTGAAAAGAACACAACAATTAAAGCTTCAACCCATAGCATATAAAATATTCAGAAGGCACACAGCAAAAATAACAAGTTAATGACAGTCTTGCTCCATACTAACAGAATACAATGTAGAAATAGCAAAACGAATCACTCTGTTACAATATAATTTTTCTACATTGATGTACAATTTTGGTAGTCACCAGCCGGTGACTAAGTCTAGGCAGTTGCGCCCTAGTAGCCAACTAAGATGTGAAAACATGATGGTATATATCAGCAGTAAAGAACACCTTTAGGATTTTCAAGGACTAGAGATAAAACATAAGATAGGCAAGTTTATAGAAAATTGCTTAGGTCTTCCGTTAGATTAAGGCCGTTAGGGGCCTTAGTGTCTAAGGACAGTATGAGATGGGATTCCTTCTGCCTGAGTAGCTTCATACGGTCCCCACCCCGGCCGGGCTGAGGTACCGAACACAAAACAGTATACTCAAAATCTTTGAGTTTTTTATCATGTACCGCCCGAAAATGCCTGGCTACAGGATAATTGTTGTCACTGTTGACAATTGCGCGAATGTGCTGGAGAATTCGTTGATGTACAGGGAGCTTAGTGCTCCCAATGTACTCGAGATTGCAAGTGCATCTCAATTTGTACACAACGAATTCAGACCTGCAGGTGAGATATTCGCGAATAGGTATTGGTGTTGTACTAAATGCTGTGACATAATGTGTACTGTTTTTGGCGAAGGTACAAGCACGGCAGGAGGTGCATTTAAAAAATCCTGTTTTGTTCACAAGATTCTTTTTGAGTGGACCTTCGGGCATCGGCCTATCTAGTGCATCGCGCATGGAAGGCGCCCTTCTGAATGTTATAGTCGGTGTGTTAGACAGTAGTGGTCCAAGGATGACATCTGTCAAAATTATGGGCCATTCTGTACAAATGATACGTCTGATCTTACGTTCCTGTGTGCTGAAGTTGGGTAGGAGTCTCATATATATATATATATATGAAATCAATCGTAAAAGGGTTCTTCCAGGATCCGCTCCCAAGTCAGGTGGTGCGTTCAGCCGACAGAACCCAAGCCGGTCAAATTGTCCATAATCACAAACCCATACAATATAACGCACACTCGGAAGTCACGGGATACTGCAAAACAATTTTATTTTCTTAGAACCGCTACGCGTTTCGAGACAAGCCTGTCTCTTGATCACACAATTTTACAAGCTCCACAGTGACGTGCTTAAATAACATTGACATAGAAGAGGCACCATTACCCAGTCCCGATCTACGTTCCAAATGGCTGACATTTTGAAAAGGTTTGTATTGCATAGTCATACAGACAATTTTAAACTGTAATATATTGACATAGATTGCCATATTTCAGTGACAATTGTTAACCATCATAATATGCAAATGGAAATTAATGAAAAAACATTTAATAATTTTTATCATTCCCGACATGCAACGTATTGGACACCTAATTAAAAGGTCCACTACTAAAACAAAACAGACGGTGAAGAGTAAAGGGGTAGAGGCGATGCTCACGGTCTAGTTCCGCTACCCTTAAGTAATAAGGTAAACTGCTTTCTCACACAATCATACAGCGAGGACGGAAAGAGACAATTGGACAAACGCGAGCCTCGAGACACGAAGGTGAGCCCGTCCGTGGAACATAGTTCGGGACTGGGTAATGGTGCCTCTTCTATGTCAATGGTATTTAAGCACGTCACTGTGGAGCTGGTAAAATCGTGTGATCAATAGACAGGCTTGTCTGGAAACGCGTAGCGGTTCTAAGAAAATAAACTTGTTTTGCAGTATCCTGTGACTTCCGAGTGTGCGTTATATCGTACGGATTTGTGATTTTATATATATATATATATATAGATATATATATATATATATGCAAAACCACAGCACTCTCGGAACCTCCTCTTAGACAAACAGAGAGAAACGGACACCTGATAAATTTGGCAAGTTGTTTATTCTTCCTCACTCCTCTCTTGACGCGTTTCGAGCACCTAGTGCGCTTGATCCAACATGGAATGCAGTGAGCCATACATTTTTAAATGCTTTGTGTACACCCCTTTCTCCCATCATGTGATAGTTGGCATAGAGGAAACACTAGTAATTCCAATTTGCTCAGAGCACCATGTGTTATTTCACATTGATGTATAAGGTTAAAAAATGACGCTTAAAATGCCTGGATGGGTTGTAAAACATCATGAACATCCCTGATATCACAGTGAGTACATTTGTGTGAATAAATAAATAAATACATAATTAGTTAAATATTTATAAATATGCATAAAAAGTTAAAATATACACATTATCACACAAATATATATATATATATATATATATATATATATATGTATATATATATATATAAACTCCAATCCCCCTTTTCCTGTCAAAGAGGCACACCGGCACCGGCTGGGTTGCAGTAAATTCATTTATTAAGTGAAATAACACGAAGGCAAGAGGCTTCCTTATCCCAACGTTTCTGCTTGTAAAAGCCTTGGTCACGGGAGGCAGTCTCTGTATTTTGAATTGCACCCACGTGGTCTGCTTTTAAACAGCGTGGGCCGTATTCTCTTCCAGAGTGCGCAATGGAAAACTTGAAGGCTTTAAATGAAAAGAACATTTGTATGCTCCAACTTTCTTATATTGATGCCCTTTCCAATGCGCAAAAAATAATGTCAGCTTCATTGCACAGTTCGAAATGTTAGTATTCCACTCACTTGATTCAAAGCAGCCCCAGCCTACATTTTCGGATATACATCCTTCTGCTCCCAAACTCGCCACACGGCGAAAACAGGGGGCAAGCAGGTCAGGGTCAACCAGTAAATCAATCCACAGTGCGTTTCGCTCGCATCTGCGAGCTTGATCACATGACACGCTTAGGGACGGGAAGAGCTACATAGCAGAGAATGCACTATATATATATATATATATATATGAATATGCTAGAATGTATGCATTATAGAGATTGTCATGTTAGCGAGATCAGGGAAAAAGAAAATGTTGGAGTTAGTGGCTCTAGTCTACAGTTATAAATGAAGAGCTATAAGTTCATCTAAACCGTATGCGAGCTCAGCAGAATTTTAACAAGTATAATTTTCACTTTATATTTCGTTAGCCTGTCTTGTAAGAGACATTACAATTTGGGTCTCAAAACATGCATTCAAGCAATAATTGTTATCACCTGTTATGAACTATTATTATGTTTTTTGTGAAAAACAAATATATGATATGTTTAAAATAATTCATTATAACATGTGAGCATTTAAGCAGTTATAGAAACATTCTGATATTGAACATCATACTATATGTAAAAGACCCCCGCCAGTGCGGTAGTACTTTGTTTATGTTCTTCAAATCAGGCTTGCACTAGCACTTTAAAAATGAGGGTTGAGAACTAGGCGTTGTCATGTGATCAAGGCTGCTGGGACAGCCGAAACGCGTCGTGATGGCACATTGGTGAAATAAATCAAAATTTGCACTAAGAAGGTCTGCCCTCGTCATTTCTCATGCAGCTTCGAGAAATTAATGTCACGAGTTGGAGTGATATATATATATATATATACATATATATATAATCCACCGCTCCAAAGGACACCGCAGATGCCGCACCCTTACGGAGAAAGAACGGACAACAGTCTCAGGTAGCAGATTGATATCTTTTTTTCTTTATTTGTTTTGCATAAAGTGCAGCAGTAGTGCCCTAGACCGGACGCGTTTCGGCGACCCTGTCGCCTTGTTCACCGGAAATAACGAGTGTTTGCCATTACACACAACACAAGTTTAAAAAATGGCAATTCACCAATTGAAGCACTGAATTCTATACCATGTGACCATATTGTATGTTTGATAAACATAGTAGACAGACTGATTTTAAAACGTGGTGTTTTCGACCTCTCAGCATATTGCTGCAGGCCACACATTCTTACTGTTCAAATACAGTTTAGTATATGCTCACATTATTTCTCTCATAGATATACCAACCGATTCCGACTTTTGTATACTGTGACGATATTACAACAATATACATTTTATCCGTACAAATACTCCATAAATACAGTCATGGAAATCGTGGCTTCTCTGAGCTATATACACTAAATAACAGTCCATCTACATATTTTAAAAAAGATTATATATACACATTGTCACTGGTTAAAACATCCAAAAAGTGCTAAAGTGTCAAAAAGTGCAAAGTGTAAAGTGCAAATCTAAAATACAATAGAATCCCCAGCCGGGGAGTCTAATACGGGACAGAACTAGCAGCAATACGGGACAGCATAACCATCAAAGCTTATATATTCATCATTTCATGATTCAACGTACTAAAGTGGCTAATGCTTATCCGCAACCTGACATCACGTTTGATCCTTAAGATCAAAATGCATAATAGTAATTTTGACGAAATACATATCTACATCTATATATATACACAATAAAACCAATATCTCAATACACAGTACAATATATCAAGGTTGCTGATGAGTGCCTGGTGAGATCCGATAGAAGCATAACCCTAAAAAGGAGTCACGATAACATCAGATCTCCCCATGCTCTACCAACAGCAAAAAATCCCAATTTTCTGATGTTATCAAAGTGTACCTGTATAGAATTCATTTCATGTATATACATAAGCATTTCATAAAATGCAAAGCTTTCAAAACAGATCATATCATGGATTACACAAATAGTCTCACAGGTAATGGTACAGATCTTCGCAAATATTAAGGCCATTCGGGCTCTTAGTGTCTAACTCCAATATATATTTGGACTCCAACCTTCTAAGGGACTTGTCCCTATCACCACCCCTTCTGTTTATCGGCACACTGTCAATTACAAAATAAGACAAGACATTTAAATTGCCCCCATGTGCTGACTTCACATGTCTTGCCACTGGATATGACTGGTCAGAATTGACAGTCGCTCTGAGGTGTTGGAGAATCCGAGCCTGAACTGGTAACTTCGTACTACCAACATACCGGAGTCCGCATGTACAGGATAAAACATAGACTGCGAACTCTGTCTTGCAATTAAAGTTGCCTTTGATTCTTATTTCCTGATCATCAAAGGCACCTCGGTATGTTTTGGTGTTAACACCAAACTTGCAGGCTCTGCAGCTGCTGCATTTGAAGAAACCATACTTGGAGGACACCCAGTACTCTTTGTTCATAACCTCTGGGCTATTGTGAACTAAATCACATCTCATTGAATAAGCTTTGCGATATGTGATGTCAGGTTTAACGGGTAGAGTACTTCTTAATACACCATCAGTTAGAGCTATGGGCCATTGGGAATTCAGAATTCTTCTGATTGCTTGTGACTGTTTGCTGTAAGTAGTGATGAATCTACAGGAGGCTACTGGTGGGAGACTGTCCGTTGACACAGGTGTGTCCAATATCCTGACAGTCTGTTCACTTGCAACCGGAATCTTTGGTTGTAGCAAACTTATTCTGTCTATTGTGTTAACTTTGGATATTGCTACCTCCAGATTATGTTTTTTGTAGCCCCTGGCTAACAGTCTATTTCTAGCAATTTCTCGTGACTCTATCCAAGCCTGCTCAGTACTACATGCGCGTTTGATTCTTAAGAATTCGCCATAGGGCAGACTATCTATTGTATGGCGCGGATGAAAACTTGTCGCATGTAGAAGCGTGTTGCCAGCAGTTGGCTTTTGATATAGATTGGTGGTAATGGCCCCTTCCTGTATAGTGATTTTAATATCGAGAAAATTGGCCGTGTGTGTGCTGATATCACTAGTAAAGGCCAGATTGAGCTCGTTGTCATTGATAGTTTTGACAAAATTCAAGGCCTGTTCTATGCTCCCTCTCCACACGACAAAAATATCATCGATATATCGCCACATATGGGCTACATGTGTTTCATAAAGGGCCCTGTGTTGGCTCCTGAGGACATGCTCCTCCCACCAGCCCACATGAAGACATGCGTAGCTGGGGGAGAAGCATGCCCCCATTGCCACTCCACGTTTTTGTCTGTAAACTTTGTTGTCAAATAAAAACACATTATTATTCAGACATCGACCAATCATATCAATCAACATTTTGTTGTGCTGGTACATGCCCATGTTCCTTTGGTTAAGATAATACTGCACCGCATGCATACCGTCTTTATGATCTATGCACGTATAAAGTGCAGTGATATCTAGAGTCATAAGAATCATATCCTGGGTCCATTCAATGGCATTGATCTTTCGTAAGAAGTCTCTTGAGTCCTGTAAATAAGTGGGCAAACTTATAACGAATTCCTGCAAATAATAATCAACATATTTGGAAGTATTTTCAAAACAACTGTTTATGGCAGAGATGATGGGTCTGCCATGTAGGGGGTCCAGGCCTTTATGAACTTTGGGGATGAGGTAGAATAAGGGCAACACCGGATGCTCATTGTATAAAAATTTAAACTCCTCTTTTGTGATAAGCCCTTCTCTTTGCCATTGTAACAGCGAGATTTTATAATCATTGCTAATTCTGCGCACTGATATTCCATCGCTGCGTTCATAGCATATCGTGTCCTCCAATTGTCTAAAGGCCTCAGCTCGATATTTTGCTTTGTCCCACAAGACAATGTTACCCCCCTTGTCAGCATGGTTGATAACAACATTTTTCTGTTCTTTTAATTTCTTCATTAGCTGAAAATACTCCCTTGATGTTTTACTGGCTCTTGTTTTAGATTTGCACGAATTTCTGTACAGAGTTTTTAATTCGTCATTTACCCTCTCATGGAAAATATCCAAGGCGTCACGAGGCATGATAGGAACAAATGATGATGGTGCTCTAAATGGGCTTTTTCCGGGCATTGCGATATTGATTTCCTCTTCTTGCGCCACACTTTGAGAGCACATAGTAGTGTCCTGATCATTTCTAAGCGCAAGGAGAGTTGCCAGGACCGGCATTGTTCCTGCTGTTAACTGGATGTTGGCACTTGGGACTGGTTGCGTGGCGCTTGTAGATATGCGCCCTTGGTTCTTGATTAGGTAAAACTTTTGTAGTTTCAACTTCCTGATAAATTTATATATGTCCACCCGTGTCTGGACATAATTAAAGTTGCTTTCCGGACAAAAACTGAGGCCTAATGATAAAAGCTGGGTCTCAGCAGCGTTAAGTTCAATGTCTGTTAAATTGATGACAGTTGGTGTACTTGTGGGTACTTCTAATTGCGCCATGTTTTCTTCTTCTGGCGCCCTCTTCCCCCGACGTTTTGCGCATTTGCGCCTTTGTTTCCGCCGTCTGTTTTTGGTTTGCCTGTGGATTGTCCTGCTCTCGGTCGAAGAGTCTGGAGACGTTGTTCCCTGATAAAATCCAGCTCTTCTGCAAAACTCACCGGCCCCAACAGAGTGAAGGATGAAGTTGACCCCCCAGAACTGCCATCTGAATCACAGTCTATGTTTTGACTTGTGCTGCCTGTCATTGCATTCGACATTGAACCTCCTTCCACACTTGTAGAGGGTAGTGTGTTAACTTGGGCTCCCGTTGTCTGTCCCATGGAGCGTGTGAGTGCTTTTTGTTTTTTAACGCTGTCATACTTACGAGAGAAGGTGAACACTTGACCTCTCTCGTAGTCGTTTTTGTCTCTTGCAAACTTCCAGATTTTACGTGTTTTGATGGTATCTTCCTGTTTATCAATGCGGTCGCGCATTTCCTTCATTAATTTGTCCACCATAGTTTTATTATCTTTTGTGGTGAGCTTATCCAAATCCTCTGTTAGCTTTTTGATTGCTTCTAAATCCACCTCCCGATCTATCTTAGCAAACTTAATGAGTAGGCAGACATTGCGCATAGACGCATCCAGATTGTTCTCCGCCCACTGTTTTAACAGTTCCTGATTCGGATTATCAAAATTAGGCGCCAGCAAAATCCGTAGTCCTCTCGGTACTCGCCCTGCTTCGCGATACTTGTCGAGCGATTTAATCTCCCACCATTTCATCATTTCGCTCCTATGGTGTTTTTCAAGTTGTTTCACTGCACTCCTTACATCCTCTTGGACGTTTGTTGACTCCTCGCCACGAGTCGGGCGTTCATCCACTGTTGGGAGATTTAAAAATAAATCCTCTGCCGTTCTGTCCCTGATGGCAAATATTTCCTCCATACTTGGGCACTACTGCTAATACTTGCACAAATATTCACTGTAATGGACCCACTGTTGTAAACGGGTCCCGTTATACACAATCCGCTACCACCTCCTCACCTGCTCCTATGTCGAAATTCTTGCCGGGCTCACTTTGCAAAACGCCGTGCTCCGTCCTCCATGAGTCCGCCGACCCCGATGGACTGCACCGCGCCCGTTGTGTGCTCCGCCTTCCTCGAACAAGCAGGGGGCTGATTGGTTGCGACTCTTCCGAGCCAATTACTCCGAATGACTTGTTGTTTTCCAAAGCCAGCCAACTTCTGAGAAGGGGTCCGTTAAAAGGAGAAGCCAAGTCCTGCTCCTCTACATATAATCCACCGCTCCAAAGGACACCGCAGATGCCGCACCCTTACGGAGAAAGAACGGACAACAGTCTCAGGTAGCAGATTGATATCTTTTTTTCTTTATTTGTTTTGCATAAAGTGCAGCAGTAGTGCCCTAGACCGGACGCGTTTCGGCGACCCTGTCGCCTTGTTCACCGGAAATAACGAGTGTTTGCCATTACACACAACACAAGTTTAAAAAATGGCAATTCACCAATTGAAGCACTGAATTCTATACCATGTGACCATATTGTATGTTTGATAAACATAGTAGACAGACTGATTTTAAAACGTGGTGTTTTCGACCTCTCAGCATATTGCTGCAGGCCACACATATATATATATACATATAATGAACCCCTGAGCTCCAAGAGGGAACACTGCACACTGCCCACCATCCGGTAATGACGCCTGTTTGTAGCTCGCATTGTTGACTTTCTGTCTATTGTAAACGAATCTGACGTGTTTCAAGGCGATGACGCCCCTTCTTCATGGAGTTTACACAGTAGGACCAAAACGTTCGCTGCATTTCATTTCTCAGCCTTTTATTGCTTGAAAGAACACACGTGGGCGTGGTGCATGCCGAGGCATGCTGGTGATGGTAGTCCCAAATGAAGCGAGCACAGTGAAAGGGCAGGATTTTCCTTCTAGAGTCTGCTTACCATTCTCCAGAATCCCGTTACAGGTCGACTGGACCTTTTTACCTGTCATAGAATGAATTAGGCAATGTATCCACCAGTAGCCAATCAACTTTCGACGATTCCCATTGTTTTCCCCAAAGAACCACCGACTAGGGACTAAGTTTGAAGATTTATTACAAAGCCAAAAACAACTGAAGGTATAAACACCTCAGCAAAAGATTCAGGAGATAAACAGGCACTAATACAAACATAATCCTACGGAAAAGTCTCAGACGGCTTAGGAACAATACAAGAATCAATTCAAGAATCATCAGGCTAACAAGAATTGCTATAACCTGAGTTTTAGTATGCATTGGAAAGAGTATAAATCAGGTTAATCTGTCCCTACACTATACTAAGTGACATCCCTGCTCAGCAATAGCCCAACCTAATAAAGGTGTCAGCAGTGGTGATTTCCAAAGAAGTTCACTCACTTTCTCTCTCTTAGTCTAGAGACTCTTCAGTCATAGCTAAGCTCTCTGTCAACCAACTGCTCCCTCTCACACCCCAGCCTGTCATGTATTCCTATAGGTTCTGAATCGATCCCCCTATTCCTGACCCTATTCTGGTTTAACTAACAGTCAGCCCATGAGGCTAGAAAAGCCCCCATGATGCAGATACCGTTATCTGACGCAGTCACACTACGGCACAGGAACGTGTTATCTGATTAGGTCATAACGCTTGAGATCTCATTAGACAAGCGACATTCCTCCAGCCCCTGATAAGGCATACGACGTTCTCATAACAAATCAAACCTATGACAACCTGGAAAATCCGTGCGGCCATTGTTTTGATTTCACAGAGAACTTCAGTAAAAGAATGTGCTAACGAGCAAGTCGTATGACATCTTTATTGACGTATCTATGTCCATCCTTACGTCAATCTCGGCACCTTTAAGGTATAAATATTGCCGATCTTGCCCTATGCAAACACACGCGTGGTGACGAGACGGAGCAGCCATACTTGCCGAAGCTCAGAAGCAGAGCAGACCCCGCTGGCAGCAGCCCCGCCTTCCTGACGCGCTGAGAGACGCGCTGCTATCTCCTACCGAGAGACCCAGCACCGGCGCTTTCGGGCAGCCCTCGCAGGCAGCCTGGAATATCGAGAGCAGAGAAAGAGATACCATTCCTCATTCATCCTAACTTCCAGGTACAGAACTGAATAACCCCTCACAGAGAATTCTTTAGTTATTCACTTGGCAAAAACAAACTTAACTTAAACTGTAACTTTCTATTCCCGCCCACGCATTAGACTTAGGTCAGGTACACGGGGTAGGCGTATTTAGAAACACCAGTTGAGTACGTTTAGTCAAATGTATATGTGTATGTAAATATATTTTAATCATTTTAAACATCATATGGCTCAGAAACCATATCAATGTTTTTACAGTATTATTTTATACTATTGCTTTTAATGTATGCACTTTACTTAACTATAAGTATTGCAATAATATCGATCCATTTCTCTTGTACGAGAAAAGAGACTGATCAATAAATAACACCTTTTTATTGAACACGCCCGTCTCTTCCTTTTCTCTACAAACTGATGAGACTAAGAATGCACGTACTGACTGAGTAAAATAATTGCCTTGTGCTCACACGACTCTGGAGATACACTCTTGATTAGGGGAGAGCAAAGTTGTCATGTTCTATGGTTGTCAGAAACTAAATCCCTTCTGGTCTAATCAGGGGAGTTAATTCTTTCCTGAACATTCGAGAAAGTTTCTAGCGAACTCTGAGCTACGCTGGCAAACCCAAAACTTAAGTCTAGTATCGACAGTAGTAGACCTAGTTAACGTCTGGCCTAGGCCTTTACTGCTGTAGGTATTATTCCAATGCGCAGAGCCTATTGGGAAGATAGGAACTACACTACATGGCGCCCGACGTGTTTGGAAAGGGCGAAAAAACTAACGTAAGACATTTAGAGTAACTCAGTCGTGCTTTCTCACTCAGACCCCTTTTCCCAAATACTCCAAAGACGTCTGGAGTGGGTGAAAGGTAATATCCTCCAAAACCTCGCAGGAGGGAACTCCTATGTAAGGTTCTTGGTTTAGTCAACGTTGAAGGATACACTGTTCCAAAATATTGTGCATCTAATCTTTGTTCCATAAGAAACCTGATCTGCAAACAAACAAAATAACCATCCTGACAGTAAAATGTCAGAAAGTGATGAAGAAAGAGAGGCAGTTAGATTAGCAGCTGAAATAGCAGCAGCAGATACTGCACTAAAGGATGCAGACGCGGATATAATACTCATTCCGGTCAGCAAAAGGAAATCTATAACCTTAAAACTTATAGAAAATGGACTGACACCTAGAGGTGGCACAGTTATATTCGTAATTGAGGCACACGAATATCGGCAGACAGAGGTATACTATACATGGATACATTTTCCAGCAGCAAATGCTGTAACAAAGTACTTCCACTATTACAAAATAGAGGTTCCACCCGACATTTACACTCCTTTCGAGGAGGTGGAAGTACCACTCAAATTCCAAGAGCATTTGCTCTTATTTGATGGCGCCCTAATACATAACAATCACATTACAAGGCTCGGTCCTTTAGGTAGACCAGGAGCAACGTGGCCGGTCTTAGCCGGATACACACCACACCCAGACATCGAAGGAATGTCTACTGGAGAGCTGTTAATACAGCTAAAACAATTACTAAAAATTCATAGACAATTAGTCCAGTATGTAATGCGGACTTCAACAATTCAGCCAGCGATTAAACTTCCACAGCTGACCCCTCACCAGGGGAACACAAATAAAATCACACCACAGAACATCCAATCCTGCCTAGGTAAAGTTCCGGCTAAACGGGAACAGATACCATTCTGGTTGGCACAGAAAATCACCCAAATAGAGGCGGTGTTTCCTGACACCACCCCGCTAGAAAAACACAGGATTCTGACTATATGTCTCCCAATGGGAATCGCACCACACATAGAGGACTGTGACACTTGGGGTACAGTCTTTGCTTCAATCTACACAAAAACGCACGGTGTTCCATCCATTTCGGTAATACCAGATGTGCTAAAACAAATTCAAGATGAATACGGTCCAGAACCAGCTTTAACTCTTGGTATGAAATTACTGAAAGACTTCAAGCAGGTCTCGGCTCTATTACTAGCCAATATAAAAGGTGAAGCAGCAAACGTGGCGATCCGCCAGAGGTTAAAAGAGACAGATATAGCAGACCAACCAGCTGAAATTGCCAGAATCATAGAAAAATCTAATGAAGAACTAGGTAGAGATAGTTTAGGTGGAATACCAGTAAAACCGCAACTGACTGAAAGTCCAGAAAAAATATTTTTTTATAATAATTCACCAAAAAAGAACTGGGATGGAAACAAACAATCCAATCCAAAAGAAAAGAAATTCCAGTCCCGAGGAAGGTCTCCTAGGCGAAGGGAGAAATCTCAGAACCAGAGACACAGGTCACCCCAGAGTGACCCCTCTGGGAAAAGATATAACCTTAGAAATAGGGATAATATTAAAAAACCTGATAGATATCAAGACATTGATACATGTCCCTCTCAATCTTTTCAGACTTCCTCGCAGAAATCGGAAAGAAGAGGACGATCAGAACAAAGAGAAGAGCACGCCAAGTCCAAAGACAAGGAACCTGCTCAACAAAAAAAGAAATTACAATTTCCAAAAAAGAAGGTAGCCAGTATCAAGGTAGTTAACAATGCCGAGAATACTGAGGACACAACTGAAAAACGGAGAGTGGGCTCAGACAATGCTAGACAGCGCAGCAGAAGTGAGCATAGCTCGCAAAGTCCTTATGAATCATCTGGAGACAGTGGACACGAATGAATATCTTCAAGTGGAAACTGCAGACACCAGAGTTAGCAAACCCCACAAGATATACGAGATAACATTACGTATAGAGGGAGATAAGACTAGGAAAATAAGGGGACTATTTTGGGATAACCTCTCCAAGGGCTATGATATCCTTCTAGCTGAAAAAGACTGGCCACCAGAGTTTGTCAGGGAGTGCCCGCATGGCGAAGAAGTAATTATGCCTGCCTTCTCGAATCAAATCCCGATTCATAAAAAATACACACTTGCTAGAAAGTGGGCAGTGGCCTTAGCACCTGCTTTATATAAAAATCATGTAGGATGGGATGAGGATTCTCCTCCTCACAAAATTTAGTTAAAATCACAACCTACTGCACAAAGGCAGTACCCAATTAAGCAAGAAGCTAAAAAACAGGTAAATGAAATACTAGATCAGCTAGAATACCAGGGGGTGATTGAAACTTGCACCTCACAAATGAACAATCCTTTGTTTCCGGTCTCCAAACCAGACAATTCATATCGTCTAGTTTTGGATTACCGACACCTTAACACATGTTGCAAAACCTTTGCAGTGCAAAACTCACACAGTGCTGCACTAATGAATAACATAGTGCGCAAAAAATACAAAACAACCTTGGACATCTCCAATGGATTCTTTTGTCAAAACATAGCACCAGAGAGCAGACATTTAACTGCATTCTCAGTAAATGGCACTCAAAAGCAATTCTGTCGGTTAGCCCAGGGGTACAAGAACAGCCCGGGGGTATTCTCAGCGAGAGTAACAGAATTACTGCAACTATATGATGATGAAGCGTTATCTTATGTCGATGACATTTACTTAACAGATGATGACTTGGATACTCACTTGAAAAGAGTGAACACCATAATACTTGGGTTCGCAGCAGAGGGTTACAAATTCAACTTTAAAAAGTCTAGAATTGCCCATCTGACAGTCCTATTCTTAGGATATGAGTTATCAAGTGAAGGCAAAAGCCTGGCTGACAATTTCCTAGAGAAATGTCCCGTAATCCAAGCTCCTAAAACACTAAAAAACCTACAGTCAATTCTAGGCTTCCTAAATTTCGGAAGAACATACATTGCAAATTACGCAGAAAGGGTCAAACCCCTTTATGATCTAATTAAACCAGACTTTAAAAGATCCAATTGGACTCAAACACACACAGACATTTTGAGATCCTTACAAACAGACATGCTAATTAAAACAAAATTAGAAACACGTGATAACACACGCAATCTTGTGATTCGAGTCATCCCAGGGAGATGCGGATTCACATACCTAACCTCTAATGAGGGAGAAAAGGTACCAATTGCATTCAAATCACACTTATACACAGAAGCTGAACAGAAATTCAGTAATACAGAAAAAATCATTCGTGCAGTTCAAACCGCAATAGCTAGAGAAAAAGAGATAGCTGACGGTAGACATATCACAGTCAGAACAGCAGAATCAGCCTTTGAGGCACTAACAACACCGTGTAATTTACCAACAACAACATTGAATCCGGAATGGATACAATGGGTGAATTCAATCACAACGGACAAAGTATACTACTACTTTGATCCAGAACTAGAAGAATTAAAAAATCTAAAATATGAAAAGACGTATCCTCTGCCAATCGACATTCTGCCTCTAAGACATTACGCCTGTGTAATTTATACAGACGGACATGCTCAACCCTCCGTTTGGGGAGAACATGCATACAACCCCACATGTGAGATTACAAAAGAAGTGTGGCGCGGAGGTAAACTAAGACCTCTATTAACAAAAACACACTCAGTTGAAACTAATTCAGAACTACAAACTGAAATAATAGCATTAAAAATGGCGCTGGATAATGCGGATCGCGAATTCCCGACACTTATAGTGTCAGATTCATATTACTGCGTCAAAGCATATAACAAGGATTTGCAGAAATGGATTCAGAACGGTTACAAAGATGACACAGATGCACCAATAAAGCAGAAATTGCTCTGGGAACAAATAGCTCTTTTACAAAAAGAACTACCAAAGACTCACGTGACACACTCACTGAGTCATCAGCGTGATGGCGTTCACGTTGTAGGGAATTCATTGGCTGAAACAGCCGCAGCGGCAGCCACTATACCGGCTCCCGTAGATCGAAAAAAGCGTACATTAAAATACATTGACGGTGAAACAATGCTGGCGGTGAAAACGTCATCAAAAGGCGACTGCTCAGCGTTACCGATCAACTATCCACTCAATTATACATACATAATCGATGCAAACTCCGTCCCTTTTGCTCGAATCCCTGGAGTGGGGGATAGAGTGATTCCAAACATGGACAGGAGAAGCTTGTTAATCGCAGACGCACACATGGGCGAGGGTCTCAGACACCTCAAACTGAAAGATTCTCTGGAAGAATTACAATCACGGTACTGGTGGCCAGGCATGAGCCTGCATTACACCATGTTTGTAAAAAACTGCCCAAACTGCAACAGAGATCGCAGTGGGGAGAGAAACAGTTTAATACCTCGTCGTATCAAGGCAGATAATATGACCAATAAAAAGCAGGGCTTGCGATTAACATATACAGGCTAGTTTCCACTTATAATGTAGATCACCAGCACTCGGCTGACGTCCGGACTGTTATACAAAGATTTGCGAGTCTAAATGGCATATACGCTAAGAGCATGCTACGTTCGACCATTGTTTTCACTCAAGCCCACCAGCCTGGGGGGAAACATGGCCGAATGAGCACAGTCCAGCGGGAATCTTCTCACTTCCTTCCTGAGGGTACGGGATGGTGTAAAGAAAAAACCAAGGCATAAAGCAATCTATAGCGGAAAGGAAATTAGGTTCGGGAGCTGGGTGGGTCAAACATCTAATAAGTGTCCAACGTAGTCTAAATAACTTGCCAAGAAATTCTCTGAAGGGATTCAGTCTGTACGAATTATTATTTGGAACTAGAATGATTATCTCTGACCTCGACAGTCAGACTTCAGTGGTTAAAGAAAAAAGCTTTGATGTCAAAGACCGTTTGGCTATTTTGCAGGACTTAAACAAAACAAGAAAAGACCTGAGCAACATACAGTTGAAACAACAGCCAACAACCACTGAAGAATCACCACCTGTCCCAGCAAGACCTGTCTGGATTCCAAAAGTCGGGGATCTAGTCAGGGAGAAGATCGCGGTAAAGAAGGAATTTGGGCCTTCTTACAGAAAAGCAGTTCCTGTCTTGTCTGTCAACGGGACAAGATCAGTTGTACTACCGCCACTTGCTGGTAAAAAGGAGAACCGAGTTGTATCCATCGACCTGGTAAAACCACAACATGTGGCCGATAACAAACAGTAGGCCAAGTGGACTCCCAATAAGTAGCAGAACACCAAGGTTTGCTACCAGTACAGAGGTCCTAACAAAGAGGCTCATCACATTCGAAACGCCTACAGAAGAACAACAAGGACTATGCAACGATGCAATAGAACTCAGACCTCTGAAAACCCAAATAAAAACATTTAGCAGAGACACACCAATCTATAATGAAGTACCAAGTGAAAATGCAAGAAACAAAAATCCTGAAGCAATTGGAACAATTGACAGAACTGCATCCGGCTACTTCATCAACTTCGATGATTCCTCTGAAAGCCTCAGTGAATCAAAGACACAGCCATCATCAAAATCCTTTAAAGACAAAGCTAAGGAACTTTTGAAACAACTGAAAGAAACATATCTGATTTCTCCATGGATTGAATTTTGGGTGGGTTTTGGTGCATTTATCCTCATACTTTGGCTCATCATGGTATTTACTTTGGGACGCTTCATTGAGGGAAAATATGCTAAAATGGACACAGCAAGTCAGAACATCAACTTGGTCCTCAAACCACACACATCTTCACACGTCGAGAAAAGAGAACTTTCTTCAGCCAACTTCACAGCCAATCCTATACCTGGTGGGGTAGCCTGGGACAACTCTGACTATGAAATTTATGGTCCGGTCGAGATCCTGAAATACCCACACCAAATCAAGATCTCCTTGAGTGACTTTGCAAAACCAAACTCATTTGCTGATGATTGGGACTTCGAAAGCATTAATAACATGATGTCTGACTTAGTAATGTCTGCTAAATTTACAAAACATGATTATTTGCAAGGTTCTACAAATTATGATAGTATGTATTGCTATAACCACTATGGTAACCA
The DNA here is from genome assembly GCF_964261635.1 of Lissotriton helveticus. NCBI lineage: Eukaryota > Metazoa > Chordata > Amphibia > Caudata > Salamandridae > Lissotriton > Lissotriton helveticus. The sequence goes on from NC_136070.1 coordinate 88,384,522, forward strand.
TTTTTTACATAAATCTGCACAACCTAGAAATGTTTTAAATTATAATCAATGGGAACATTGTGCAACACCTCCAAAAGGGAGCTCAAGAACTGTTTACGACAAATATTCATATTTTTCAGGTTTTAACACAAGTAATGCTGAAACATTTTATTATAAATTGTCAAACAAGACAGGGATGAAAACCATGATAACCAACACAAAGTTGATATATTCAGATTCATTCTTCGAGGAAATGAATACTTTAGGATTTAATTATTGGGACAAAAATGTTGATTTAAAAAGTGTTTGGGGTACAAAAGAATGGCAAGTACAGGGTTTAGAAGCTTTGTTTAGAGCTTGCATGATCCCAGAACAAATGATATTTTTAAATGACACTGTTCAACAAACCACCTGTCTTGGCCTAGCCAAAATCAAAGATTTAAATAAACCGTCTATTCCAAAGCCAACAATGTTTAGCAATAGCTCTAATACTGATGAAGAGATAGACGTAAACCATATATTAAACCAAAACAGAACACATCCTAATTGGAAACAATGGTTGATCTGGCCCACAGATACAAATAACTGTCAAGACAGATTCCTGAATAAAACACAGGGGTTCAAAATGACCAGGCCAGACCCTAGATATCCCCAAAGACATCACCCAGGGATAATAACAACCTACAGTGTGGGCAAATTATGCCTTCAGTGGCTACAAACTTCCACACTGCCTGAAATTAAGCAACACCTAACTTTACTTACTGATGGTGCTGACTTGCGTGATTTCATAATGGGACCACGCAAACAGCGTCAAAAGCGTTTCATAGCAGCCTCTGTATATGCAGCATACAATGAGGCCTGGAAGGTTAATCAAATTGAAACAGCAGAGAGAATACGGGAAATTGACCGTATTAATTTGGAAAAATCACTTTCTGTAGTGGACAATGGGTTAATGACTCTGTCCTCCAGAATTTTTTCTTTGGACAGCATTGTGTCGTCAGCAATCGATATATTATCGCAAGACTTACTGTTATTACAACATGGTCAGTCACAATTGCGTTCTATTGTACAGCTTGGCTGGACGTTACAAAATCTGCGTTCAGGCTATGTGCCTTGGCGTTTAATCAACACAACGTCACTATTCCAAATCTTTAACCTTACTGATAGACAAATCGGTATGGCGCAAAAGGGTGCTGATTATACAATCTTGAGCATTGAAAAACTAGAAAGATTACCAATGACAATGTCAGAACGACCTGTCAGTGAATGGATAATCCACGGAATCATAAATATTCCAATCTCAACCTTCAGGTTTCAATACTGCCAAAAATATATACAGGCTGGCATGTACGAGAAATTGGGAAAGGGGTACCTTAAAACAACTTGGAACCTGCCCTATTCGCATGCATGTGTCAGTAATAAAGGACAGAAAGTGTTTCTTAGTGGCAACAATTGTGCTATGTCACTAAGCGGCACGCTTCTGTGTAACGGAATTAGTTTGCATGGAGCCTGTGAAGGGAATTCATACAACCTTTCATGTCACCAGCAAGGCGCACCTGCAACCGAAATAGAACCATTCTTTCAAAGACTCTATAATGGGAGTTACATTCTTATTGTAGACCGCAAATGTTGTAGTCTTATGCCCGGGACTCCTTATCTAGTCACTACGACTGCGAAGGTCAAGTGCTGTGGACGTTCTTTGTTCCCCAGCTCCTTTCCAGACAGGGAGGCAAGGGCATGGCCCAGTTTGAAAATTACTTCTATTCGAATAGATACTTTAAGCAGAATGAAAACAGTGCTTCTTCAGACGCCTACAAGGCTCACGTCATCAAAAGAAACGTATGATCTACAAGTCGCAAGGACGACTGCAGAGATACATACATTATTATCGACTAATTCCCCCGTACATTTCGCGGAAATCCTGAGCGAAATCTTAAATATTTCTGATACCACTGGGGTCTCAAAAGTATTTAAGACAGTATTTTCGATGGCATTAACACCATTCAAAGCCATACTGGGTATTTTTCCAGATTTCGTCCATTCGATTTTTGGCGGACTTCCCCTGATCCTGGGACTAATTGCAGGAATCCTATTCCTGGTCCTTATTTTTCGTTATGGCAACCCATGTCACAGATCAAACTCTCGCGACAATGGAAGATACAATCCTAGCCATTGGATACCGGGACCGGATATCAAAAATCCTGGGACTATCCCGGCTTAGAGACCTGAACATGACTTGGTTTCTATCATTTCGACCAATGTGGCAAAGATGTGTTTTACCTGTATTGAGATGTCTGCTATGCGGAGAAGAATGCGTGTTAGACACCTGTCTGACGCTACAATCGGATGCGCCAGTGGATGCAGATACATTGTTGGTTCCTACCAAGGTTCACGCTTTGTGCTGCCCTCAAAGGCTGCCAATCCTGATGACGGCATTCGTGGAGTCTTCACCACTACGATTGAAGAGTAGTGAAGTTCAAGATGAAAGCAGCATTAATCAGGTACGACCTTCTGTCAGCAATGCGAATCAGAATGTCAATGGAGACAATCATGTGCACGAATGCATGGTTACACCTATTTCCGACTTAGTGGAACTTTCCCATGAAGCTGTTGACAGTTTTTTCGAAAGCCTTAATGATATGATGTTCTCTCCAGAACAGAAATAGAGACTTTTGAGCAAGCTCGCACACGGCGTTCCCTGAATTCGGCCTTCAACTTTAAAAATAAAGTCACATGAACAATTTTTCCCACCAGTTCACGGACAGCAATTTTTTAGCAGCCCCAAATTATTTTTTACAAAATTTTCGGGACACTTATCTTCTGCTTAAAGTAAGAAACTATTCCTAGAGAACTAAGATTTCTATTTTTAGATACTTTATAAACTTTAGTTGCCCGCTGGTATGTTCACAAATATTTTATCATGTGATGAAATGGTCTCGAACTTTCTTTCTGTATAGCCATATTAAGAGCCATTTCATGTGTATTTCTCATATACCAAATAAGCAATAATGTCTACAAATGCGTGTTTACTTTAGCGTTTAATTCATAGCTTAAGTGCATACAATATATATGACTGCAATTTTTCAGTATATTTGAAAATTTCAAAATGCATTTATGTATTTTGGGGTGGTGAGGTATACACTATACTCTATAGTATGTTGTACTATGTTATACTATGCATAGATTAGTAAATATGACCATAGTTAGCGTGGAGTGGGTGTCATGTATTCCTATAGGTTCTGAATCGATCCCCCTATTCCTGACCCTATTCTGGTTAAACTAACTATCAAGTTAACTAACAGTCAGCCCATGAGGCAAGAAAAGCCCCCATGATGCAGATACCGTTATCTGACGCAGTCACACTACGGCACAGGAACGTGTTATCTGATTAGGTCATAACGCTTGAGATCTAATTAGACAAGCGACATTCCTCCAGCCCCTGATAAGGCATACGACGTTCTCATAACAAATCAAACCTATGACAACCTGGAAAATCCGTGCGGCCATTGTTTTGATTTCACAGAGAACTTCAGTAAAAGAATGTGCTAACGAGCAAGTCGTATGACATCTTTATTGACGTATCTATGTCCATCCTTACGTCAATCTCGGCACCTTTAAGGTATAAATATTGCCGATCTTGCCCTATGCAAACACACGCGTGGTGACGAGACGGAGCAGCCATACTTGCCGAAGCCCAGAAGCAGAGCAGACCCCGCTGGCAGCAGCCCCGCCTTCCTGACGCGCTGAGAGACGCGCTGCTATCTCCTACCGAGAGACCCAGCACCGGCGCTTTCGGGCAGCCCTCGCAGGCAGCCTGGAATATCGAGAGCAGAGAAAGAGATACCATTCCTCATTCATCCTAACTTCCAGGTACAGAACTGAATAACCCCTCACAGAGAATTCTTTAGTTATTCACTTGGCAAAAACAAACTTAACTTAAACTGTAACTTTCTATTCCCGCCCACGCATTAGACTTAGGTCAGGTACACGGGGTAGGCGTATTTAGAAACACCAGTTGAGTACGTTTAGTCAAATGTATATGTGTATGTAAATATATTTTAATCATTTTAAACATCATATGGCTCAGAAACCATATCAATGTTTTTACAGTATTATTTTATACTATTGCTTTTAATGTATGCACTTTACTTAACTATAAGTATTGCAATAATATCGATCCATTTCTCTTGTACGAGAAAAGAGACTGATCAATAAATAACACCTTTTTATTGAACACGCCCGTCTCTTCCTTTTCTCTACAAACTGATGAGACTAAGAATGCACGTACTGACTGAGTAAAATAATTGCCTTGTGCTCACACGACTCTGGAGATACACTCTTGATTAGGGGAGAGCAAAGTTGTCATGTTCTATGGTTGTCAGAAACTAAATCCCTTCTGGTCTAATCAGGGGAGTTAATTCTTTCCTGAACATTCGAGAAAGTTTCTAGCGAACTCTGAGCTACGCTGGCAAACCCAAAACTTAAGTCTAGTATCGACAGTAGTAGACCTAGTTAACGTCTGGCCTAGGCCTTTACTGCTGTAGGTATTATTCCAATGCGCAGAGCCTATTGGGAAGATAGGAACTACACTACAAGCCCATCTGCACTGCTTCCACCCTCGGGGTGCTGTCCCTAATACAAACCCCACAATGCGGACGACACGCCTTCAGGTACGCCTCTCTCAAAGTTTTGGTTTTTCAGAAGTTTTCCATCATGGCACATCTCCATCTTTGTTCGTTAAGACGTCCTTGGGTCCCAGACTCTCCTTCGCTTCAAGTTGCTTCCATGAATTCCTCGGCTACTCCTCCATGTCAAGCATCTTAACACTCGTACACAATGGGCCTTTCTACTTTACTGTCTACTTGATCCGGCACCTGCAAAGGAATGCATGTGAATCGGCTCACAATTCTTAAATGTTGCAATTGACTTTAGCTAAAAACAGCTTTCTTCATAAACGTCTTTACGATTTAATGCTAAGCAAACATTGTCGATCAGGCCTACACAATTTCCATAGACTGGGCCTCTACACGTTTTATAGGCCCAACATCCTAACATGAGCATCTCGTTCGTTTCTTAGGCCTCCATCTTTAAGCAAATAATTTTTTCTTCAAGCACTTGTATAACGTAAAAAGGTACACCATGAACCTTAATAAAGCAGAACTAAATACATAATGGTGATCTTACTAAAACACCTCTTTTTAGTGAAAGGCTTCACATCTAACAACATTTCTATGTTAGAGTAACATTATAGATGTTCAAACTCTTATCATCAGATCTACATGTATTTCTAACACCGAATACATTAGTCCTCAACCCTACGTTTACAATTTGAATACTATTAGAAAGTCCTCTATATATGCGGGTGTTAACTACTTGTACATATGGTACACCCCTACAACATTTTACTTCTGTTTGGCGCTCTCTCAGTTCCCCCCTTTGATGACCTGTGTCATCACCACCATCACACTATCTCTAAGGGTAAGAACTGAGTTAAACAGAGCTTGTCGCCATTTTCCCTCTCTTGAGCATCTCCAAGGCTCTCAAGCTCCGATATTGACTGTCCTGCAAGTTCTCCATCCTTCGCTCTTGTACTCTCATCGATCTTTCCAATCTCCTTGACCTATACCACTTGTACACTCTTACCAAACCCCACAATCCAATCACACATGCCACAAGTATGATGAGGGGTTTCAGTACAAACCCCAGGAAAGTTCTTCCCAAATTTGCAAACCAGTTTCCAACATTTCCAACTCCCTTGCCAACCTTCTCCCACACGTTCTCTTGCGTCAAATCCTCAATTTCATAATGAATGGCAGTAATGTTACTTATATACTTCTTCAGATCCTTGGAATGGTCTGGAATATACGTGCAACATTCCTGAACCTTCAAAAGTTTACAGACTCCTCCCTCTTTTGCTAGAAGGACGTCTAAAGCAAGACGGTTCTGTAAAACCATTGTCCTTATCGACAACATCTCACCCTCAACCAACACTAATGACTTAGCTGTACTCATTGACAGTTCATCCACCACAGTTGCCAACCGCCGTATCTTCACGTCATTCAGAATCACTCCCAACATAGGTATTACTGCTCCAAACACATCTCCAACAATTGCACCAGCGCTTTCACCTCTTTTACCCTCGTCTGCCGTCCTCCCTCCAAGAGAGCAAAATCCTCAGTATGGTATATCTTGGGAAAAATGATCGCTAGATAACACGTTCCGTACCATTTCTCCGGCATCCTTACATACGCATTCCTTCCGCAGACAAAGTAAACCGTAGGAATCACCTGCACCACACTCTTCAAGAAATCTTTTGTGTAATACTCCAGTGTGAAAGTGTGTTCACATGTAGTATGACCCACATACACATTCTCATAATACGTCTGTGGTCTGTGAATACACAACTTCCCCTTCTGTACTTCATCTAGAGCTATCGGACCATAACTCCCTCTTGAATTGTGCTGCTTCTCCTCATCCGTCCAATCAACTTTACCTTGCCCTGAATCTTGCAACTGTTTTTGCCTTTTGTACCTGTCCTCAACTTGTTCTATGAACTTTTTCTCTGTCTCTGATAACAAACATGTCAAATTGTGTCGGTGTGCATATGAGGTGTCTAACTCTTGTGTCGGAATGAAAAAATACCCAAGTCTATCCTCTGACTTATAATAATCGAACTTATTCAGGTGTTTATAAGCAGGGACTTCCGGTAACACAGCATCATAATTCGAAAAGAAATATTCAAAATGGTTTCTCCCATAAAATATGCTAAGCAGCAAACTACATGAAATTCCATATGTCAATGGAAGGTGATGGTATCTAATACCCTCATCTACTGAAGCCGGCAATTGCATACACACATAGCAATCTTTCGCATCTATCGCATCAATGTATTCATACAATAGCTTTGCATACGCATTTTGCCCAAAATTGCCTTTAGACAGGTCGGTGTGTAACCTACGACTCTCTTCTTCCAGCAAAGCCTTTTCTGCTCCTACCCTGACGTCTTTCTTGCCAGAAGTGGTAGGTGTCGGTGTTCCCTCAACCTTCACTGCCTGCTCATGTGGTGCAAAATAGGAAACTATAACTACTAAGGAAATAAGGAATATCACTCCTCCTATAAGGGTGCCTACAATGCACTTAGCCCTACGAGTCGGGTTTCCAGCCTCCATGGTCTCGGAACAATGTAGTTCGATTTCAGCAACAACCCAAAGTCTCTTTTTTGGTTATTTGAGTCTCTCGAACGACACCTCGGAAAGCGGAAATCCCCTGTCTTTTGCTCTTCGCTAGCATCAGCAACAAACAACCCTAACCCTTCTCCGTCCTCTGTGGAAAGTCCCTAAATTTCTTCTTCTTCCACTCGGCCCTAGGTTAGTTCACCAGCCATTTACAAAGTCTTTAATAGTCAATGATAATATTTGCTCCAACTGCCATTAGCACATAATCCAGAAGTTCCATGTGAAGCACAACCGATTCGTAAGATGGTATTTCAGGACCAAAAGTAGGAAAGATCAGTCTATCCAGGATTAAATCACATATCTTGCTTAGGTAAGGGGGATTAGGAACGGTGAGTGTCAGTACCCCTTCGATCTCAAGTCCTGGTACCAACAGCACCACTTCCAACTTAACATTTGGGGTCGTGCTGGTCACCGACACCGCCCTCACCCTCCCTGATCTCAGTACACCGGGCATTTGTCAAAGTGTAGGTCCACTCAGGAGTGGCGTATCTCCGACAAGGTACTCTCACCCTCCTCGACCTTCTCGGACCTCCTTGCTCTGGTTCTTGTTCTCCCTCTTTTTGGTCTGATTCTTCAGATACAGGGGCAAGATTTCTTTCGGAAACCAGTCTTACGTTCAGTCGTCTCCGTCTCTCAGGCCAATGAGCCTCTGCACTTCTCACCCTTCTGTTTCTTCTTGGTACGCCCTGCTCATCACTACTTTCAGCTTGCTCTGCGCTCAAATCGCCTTCACAGCCACTTCCCCATTCAGAGGCAGACTCAGTGTCACTGTTGTCGTGATTTCCTTCAACTTGATCAGATGAGTTACCAGCCTCTTCAGACACCTCTACAGCTTGACTTGTCCCCTCTAGTGGATCTTCCTCCACAGCTGGAATTTCATCTACAAGGGGAGCTGTTTCTTCCAGAGGTGCTGGAACTCGCCGGGTGTGAGAAGCATGGACCCAGTTTGGCAATCCTCCACACTTCACGGCAGTGTTTGTCACCAAGATAACTTGAAACGGTCCTCTCCAGCGCACATCCAGGCAGCTCTTCCTTACGTGCTTCCGCACCAGGACCCAGTCACCCGGACACAGGTCGTGACAAAGGTCTCTAGATGCCAGAATTTCAGCAGCCTGCACCTGAAGGGACACAGAACGGATGACATCAGAAAGTCCTTTGCAATAATCAAGAATCAGATCATCTGTGATATTTATCAAGGCCGTTGTTGGAATAGATGGCAGTCTCATAGCCCTCCCCATCAATACTTCGTGAGGTGAGAGTCCTGTCCTCCTGTCTGGCGTGCTACGCATGCTCATTAACACCAACGGTAATGCATCTGGCCATTTCAGGGACGTAGATGAGCACACTTTCGCCATTCGAGCCTTGAGAGTTCCATTTATTTGCTCCACTATGCCAGAAGCCTCTGGTCGGTAACTACAATGCAGTCTCTGGTCAAAGTTCAGCGTAGAACAGAGCATCTTCACAACTTCACTATTAAAATGCGTCCCTCTGTCCGATTCCAAAGAGGTTGGCACCCCGAAACGTGGCACTAGCTCCCTCAACAATAACTTTGCTACTGTGAGTGTGTCGCACCTACGAGTTGGGTATGCCTCAACCCACCTGGAAAACACACACACGATCACCAAGACATACCTGAGGCGATTACACCTCGGCATCTCAATGAAATCCAGTTGCATCCTATAGAAAGGTCCGCCGGACCTTCCAATGTGACCCATTGTAACTGATGTTCTTTTCCCAACATTCATTTGTTGACATGTAACACACCTCTGACATACTGCTTCCGCAGCCGTTCGGAATTTCGGGTTGTACCAGGTGTGTCTGAACACCCGCATCATCGCATCTCTCCCCAAATGTACAGGACCATGTATATGTCGTGCCATCGGACTCACCAGTTCATTCGGCAACACTGCTCTCCCATCAGCCGAAACCCACAAGTCCAACTCTCCTTTGACACAACCAGCCATCTCCCACACCCTTTTCTCATAATCTGACGCCTGCTCCTGCATGCTCTTCAATTCTTCCCAGGTATCTGCCACCTCAAACATCATGCTTAACTCAGTCCTTCCCTGTGCCCCTTCAACAGTTTGTTCAGTAAACGAGTATCCCTGCTCGGCACAGTAACGTGCGACTTCATCGGCATAACTATTTCCCTGGGACACAAAGTCAGTACCCTTTGTATGTGCAGTGCATTTCACAACAGCTATCTCTGCTGGACCCTGCAAAGCTTCCAACAGCAATCTGATAAATTCTCCATTTCTGATAGGGGAACCTGATGATGTCATGTATCCCCTTTGAGACCACAACTGACCGAAGTCATGAACCACACCGAACCCATATTGGCTGTCAGTATATATGGTGATCCGAATTTTGTTGGCTGCCAGGCAGGCACGCGTCAACGCAATTATCTCAGCCACCTGAGCGGAGTATACTCCTTCCAGGCAGGCCGCCTCGACTATTCCAGTAATGGTACATACAGCAAAAGCCGCTCTCAACTGACCAGTATTGTCCCTTACGCATGAGCCATCAACAAAGAAAATTTCATCAGGGTCTACTAGTGGCTCATCGACAATATCTGGTCGGGGTTTGGTGCATAGTTCAGTCACATCAAGGCAATCGTGGTCTTCCCAATCATCATCTAAATCATTTGGTAATGGCATCAAAGTAGCAGGATTCAAGACCGAGCACCTCCTAAGGGTCACATTCTCCGCAGCAAGTATAACCTGCTCGTAGCGGGTGAACCTATTATTTGTCAAGTGCTGCGTCTTGGTCCTGGTCATCAACAGCTCCACTGAGTGTGGAACATGTACAACCAGTGGATGACCCATCACAATGCTTTCACACCTTTCAATGCTGACACCTGTTGCAGCAACAGATTTAAGACATCCGGGCAACGCTGCGGCTACTGGATCTAAGGTAGCCGAGAAGTAAGCAACTGGTCTACGGACTCCTCCATGATCTTGTGCTAAGACTGCCAAAGCACACCCCTCTCTCTCGCAACAGAACAGTGAAAATGGTTTGGCGTAATCAGGCATTCCCAACGCCGGAGCACGACACAAGTCCTCTCGCAGCTCAAGGAAAGCCATCATACAGTCTTTGTCCCATGGTACCGGATCACTTACGTCCTTGTGCGTCAGTTTCTGCAAAGGTTTCGCCTTCAGGGAAAAGTTGGCAATCCACTGGCGACAGTAACCAACCATACCCAAGAACATCCTAACCTCTCTCTGGGTCGAAGGCACCATCATCCTCATGATCGCCTCAATCCTGTCAGGCGACACTTTCCTCTTTCCCTTCTCTATTCTGTGACCCAGATACTGTACTTCAGATAAACAGTACTGTAGCTTGCTAGGGGATACCTTGTGTCCATTCTCTGCTAAATGGTTCAACAAGGCAATGGTATCAATCCTGCAAGCATCCTCTGTCTCTGACGCAACAAGGATGTCGTCTATGTACTGTACGAGAACGGAGTTCTGCGGCAGTACCAGACTCTCTAGGTTCTTTTTCAGAAACTGATTAAAGATCGATGGGCTCTCCGTGTACCCTTGAGGGATACGACACCATGTTAGAACACGGTCCTCTATTTTGAACGCAAAAAGAAATTGGCTCTCCTCATGCAAGGGGATCGAAAAGAAAGCCTGACACAAATCTATCACAGAAAACCATTCGGCTTGGAATGGTATCTGAAACAGTATCACTGACGGATTCGGTACCACTGGACAACATGGAACAACTATGTTGTTCACTTTTCGCAGATCCTGCACAATCCTGAACTTCCCGCTAGGCTTCTGCAAACCCATGATCGGGGAGTTGCATGGACTGCCCATGACTTTCTTTAGAATTCCCTATCTAATCATGGATTCGATCACAGGTCTTATCCCTGTAATTGTCTCCGGAGTCAACTTGTATTGGGGCGTTCTTGGGAACTCAGCATTCGGCCTCACTTGAATCTTAACTGGCTCCACTCCTCTAATCAAACCGATCTCCTCTCCTGTAAAGTCCCACACTTCCGGTGAGACTGATTCCCTCAAATCCCAAGGGAGTTCCTCCACAGTTAAAGCAGGGTACAATTCTATGCACACATGCGTATTTGCAACCTTGAAGGCAGCATCATGGTCATTTGTCTGCAACTCCACTCCTCTCGGGGTACAGTAGATGGTACAATTGAGTTTACACAGGAGATCTCTCCCTAACAGACACACAGGACTGGAATCACACACTACAAATTGGTGGTTATCCCTGAAACTCCCGCTCTTCACTGGGACTGGTTCAGTCAGTGGGTTTGTCATTCTTCTGTTTGCGACGCCTACAACTTGGATAGTCTGTCCTGAAAGGGGCAAGTTGGGGACTACTGCAGACCGTACAGTAGAACGGGAAGCACCAGTATCAACCAAAAAGGTGGTTGGATGTCCATCAACATCAGCCTCTACGAATGGTCCCCTCTGATCTACCTCCAAAACTGCCCCGAGGGTACAGTCTTCCTCCCCACTCAGGCACCGTCCCGTGACTGGGTCAAAGTAATAGTACTCGTCCCCTTCTATTATGAGAGGCATCTGCTTGTAGACCTTGTTCCCTGCTGAAATCCTCGGTGGCTGGGGAACCGTGGCCCAAGGGGCTGAAGTCCCCCCTTTAACCGTCTTGTACTTGGTTACTGTTACTTTTTGTACCGGAGGGGCTTGTACCTCCTCCTCCTCTTCTTCCTGTATTTGATTTTCTGGGTTATGGGGACACTCGCGTCTCCAATGTCCGACCTCGTGACACTGATGACACTTGGTCGTCTTTTTCAGAGTAGACAGGTCTATCCTTGGTCTCGGGCCTTCCTCGTTGTCCCTTTTCTGTCCCCCTTGTCTTCTCGCTAAGGTTATGTTTCCTGACTGACCCTGTCCTCCCGATTGCATCTGGACTAACATTAGTTTATCCTTAAGCTTCTTTGTCTTAGAATCTATCTCATCACTGCAATACCTCGCATACCTCAAGACCTCGTCCAGAGGCTTGTTCTGCCAACAAATAAAATGTTGTTGTATCATGAGACAAATATCAGGTCTCAGCCCCAGAACAAACTTGGACACGAACTGTCCCATGTCCTTTGGGTCCATCACATCCAATCCGCTGTACTGCTTAAAAATCTGCAATAATCTCTCATAAAACTCGTGAACTGTCTCCTTGGGTTCCTGACTAGTCCGATCTATCTTCACCCAATCAATGTCCTGTGGTGGTACCTTAGTCTTCAACCACGTGATCGCCTGCTCCTACTTTACCATCACCCTGGGTGAGGGTCCATTTGTGGTAGCATCTCGGTCTGGCTCCACTGTGGGCCATTCAACACTGACCTTACACGCTATCCACAGGTCTCCTGGAACCACAATGTCAAACAGTGTGTTTAGATCAATCCACAGTACCTTTGAGATCTTGACGAACCTCTCTACCTGTTTGTACCATTCCACTGGATTCTCGCGCAACTTTGGAAACGAGTTCGTAAAGGCAGCCAAATCCCCCCTACTCCAGGGTACATGTACATATCCCCCGTGAGCCACCTCTCGCAAGGGGTACGCCTCTGCATGCATCAACCCTCCTCCCGGGGATGTCTCAATAGTGCTTCTCCTAACACTCTTTTTCTTTGACCACCTTTTCTCCCATTTGTCTAATTGGGTCCATGTTCGGAGTACCACCACCAGTTCCCTGATGTGGGTTTTTAATCCGATCACCCTCTTCTCTTCTAGATCTTGGTCCGAGTACTGCAACCTATGGCCACCCTGTAATGCTTTCGTCCTTGTCAAATCCACAGCATACTTATTCGCTAACTCAGACAGTTTCTCATGAGCTGTCCTGGCCTTTCGAGTAACATCTTTCGCTACAAACAATAGTTAATCTGGTTCATAGAGTTCGATTCTCTCTAGTGGCAGTGTGCCTTCCACTATTTCCTCCACTTCTGATTTGAGTCTCAGTACATCAATCCTCCTTGCCTTTATCGCCGCCCTCAATGTACCTTGGCTAGAGGTTCCATTCGAGTCCCTCCCGCCACAGTCCTGACTCATTCGTCTGTCCTCTTCGGGTGTGTTATGGGGAACCCTTTGATTTTCCCAACTTTTGCGGTCCCATTCCTGTCTATGATCGCTAGGCGCGTGATGGGACACCCCCCTACTTTCCACACTCCCACGATCCCATTCCTGTCTACTTTCGTTAGGCGCGCAGTGAGACACCCCCCTGCTTTCCTGGTTTCCACTGTCAAAATCATTCCTCGACCTGTTGCTCTGGGTATCCACAATCGTTTCCCACGTTCTCAAATCAGGCTGTAATTCTCTAATTGACCTTGGCCGTGGTCCTCTCAAGTCCATCGGTCCCCTCAAAACCCCCTGCTCCTCAGACGAGTCTGCCGATGCTGCCAAAGGGGTGCTCCTTTCTACAGGCCTTGGTAGTTGGCTCCACCTGTCCGCCCCATTACTCCTCGCTTCACTGACACTTCTCTCTCTCTCTATTGGTGGCGGACCCTCGCCTTGTGTCTGTTCTGGATTGTACACTGATACTATGGGACCTATGGTAACAGTTACCGTAAGGGCGTCTGGCAATCTCCGGGAGTCAACCCCCTCTTCAACCTGTACTTTTTGTACCGTGAATCTTCCCACTACTCTCGTCGTTGGGGAAGGTGGAGGTGCCCTTTCTCCCTCTACCGAGCTGCACCTATCCCCTAAAGAGCTCAAGCCGCTCTCCGTTGGGACGCCACCGTCCCCGAAAGAAGCTTCCCTGCTCATTGCTGACATTGGCATTCCCCCCACCTCAGGATTATATGGAGGTGGTCTCTCCGACAACAGTCTCTCTATCAGGCTGTCGTCTGTCTCACTGTCCTCATCTTCAGTACTCCTTCTCTGTGCATCCCCTGTGTTGACCAACAACGGGTACAACCTGTCTCCTTCGATGGTCTGCACTCTCCACCTCTTGGCCAGTGCATCCCATCTCGCATCTTGCACCGCCCTAACGGATCGTTTCACCCTTTCTTGTCTCCTATCTCTGTTTCTTTCATAGGCTGCCCTGATCCACGCATTTAGCGCTTCAAACTGTGTTGGTCTAGGCAAAGGTCGCAACGCAGCCATAATCGCTTTTAGCTGATACAACACCTCTAATCTGAATGTTCCATATTTAGGAAAAGTCAATTCCTCGCTCCCATCAGTCATCTTACACCAATTCTCAAGCCACAATATGGTATGCAACCCGACATTTGTAGCCATGTAATGGGCTGGGGTATCCTCGGGTGGAGCCTCTTCCCCACCCCGAGGTTCTAACTTGTTTTCACCTTTAAAACAATTTTGCAACACTTTTAAGCATTTCATGATGAAAACAGCAACGTTTCCTGGTTTACAGCGCTATTCTGTTCCCTGACGACAATCCACCAATCCCAGCGCGGCTCCACACTAACCGCCCTATCCCAGCGCGGCTCCGTCTGACGTCACTCACCTCCATTTCGCAGCAGTTCCCCTCCTCTCTCCGCTCGTCTCCCGGTCACGCATGCGTCCCACTCATACACTGGAAATGATCACTTCCGACCAAGCAACCGCCTCCTTGACTGTACGTCCACAGTCTGACTGTAATTGTCACCGAACTTGGCAAATTGTCTGTCCGCGAACGACCGGACAATTGCTTCTCTGATAGGTTACAAACACACGGCAACTTCCGACCAGCGTCCGTTACCCACGCACTCACACATTCGTCCCTCCTATCTCGGTCCTGCGGGCGATCAATGGTACCTCATGACCCCCTTAACAATGGTCGACAATTACTACGGGTGTTCGATACACCCGAACCACTTAAACTCCCCTTGAGTCTAAGAGTTTCACTGGTTGCGCGCGCTCACAACCTGACATCCCTTACACACACAGGCCATTAAGCTACTGACCTTAGGGTGACTACACCCTTAGTGTGCTCACCACACCTGTGGGAGTGGGCACAATCCCTAATCCTGACTGGAGAGTGCCTACCATCTGCAAGAAGGTGGGCACGGAAGAGTGGGCTTCATCTCGCCTCCCCCACCTGAGGGGTGGGATTGGCAGACTTGGGAAAACCTTCTGGGCTGTTCTAATTTTTCCCACCTGTCTTCCTGCCAAAAAGCTCCCCTGCCACAGGTGGCTCTCCCTGACCTGGACACCACCGCCCAGGAAAGACTTTGTTTCTGGGCTTAGGGAGTGAAGTTTCCGGCCCGAGGGGTACAGAAACTTGTTTTGTGGTGGCAGGCTGGTGATTACCAGTCAGGGAACCCACCAGAGGCTGGTTATTTTTCATGGGGAATCTCTAAAATGCCCTCTGAATGCATTGTATAATAAATCCCACACTGGCATCAGTGTGGGTGTATTATGCTGAGAAGTCTGCTACCAAGCAGAATTTAGTAAAGCCATTATGGTGCTGTGGAGTTTGTAATGACAAACTCCCAGACCATATACTCTTTATGGCTTTACTGCACTTACAATGTCTAAGAATTGACTTAGACACAGTAGGGGTATAGTGCTCATGCAACTGTACCCTCACCAGTGGTATAGTGCACCCAGCTAGAGGGGTGTATTGCCTATACCATAGGCAGTGAGTTGCGGGCATGGCACACAGGTTTGCACGCCATGACGACTCTTCACTTTTCTCTGCACCAAAACACGCAGACTGCAATGGCAGTGTGTGTGTGTTAAGGTACAGGACCTCTAAGGGTGGCACAATATGTGCTGCAGCCCTTTGAGGTCTTCCGTGGTTACTGTGCCCTTGGTACCCATGGTACCTTCTACAAGGGACTTACATGTGGCCAGAGAGGTGCACATCGGGGGTACAAAGGTACAGTTTTGGCAAAGTACACAGGCCCTGGGAACTTGATTGGCAGAGACCCAGGGCACATCAAATCAAAGTGCATCAGAAATCTAGCAAAAAGTGGTGGAGTTACTACAACAGAAACCCACTTTTCGACAGGGAGCATCATAGAAAAGTATTGTCCATAGTGTATCAGTGTTTTACAATTCCAAGATGGCCAACCCATCAGACCTACATGTGGCAGCTTTGCTGGAACTTTAAAACACCAATACACTATGTACAATACCATTGCAAAATGGCGAAACATGTTATTTGTTATTGCAAGCATAAGCCCACCATGTTAAGATGGCACCATGTTTTCTTTTATTTCTACCATTCTATTATTTTTTATTATTTTGGATATGTTGTTTGGTTTGTGAATGTGTTTTATTGTGTTTATGTAAAAGGGTGAATACAATAATGTGCGGGTGGTTGGATGAATCGGTGGATAAGTGCAAGGATGTGTGACAGAATGCATGAATGATGACTAAATGATTGCCTAAACCCAACAATGATTGAAGGGTCATTTTCTTTAAAAAAAAAAAAGTATTTTTATTGGTTTTACCTGTTACAACATATAACGTATAACATATCATCGTCAGCGCTTTGGCAATACATGGGTAGCAGCCAGCCTGGCTTAGTTATTGGTAGTACAGTTTACACAGAAAAACAAAATGCTAGTCTGTCCCTGTTTTACTTCTTAACACATATAACATATAATATATAAACCTCATCGCTTTGTGTTCATTTATAAGCCAGACCTATTTGAAGAGCCAATGTTTGTTGTTGTCTTGGTCGGGCATAAGAGATAAACGTTAAACAAGGTGAGTGTGAGATAATACTGACGTTTCAAATAGCAATCCAGTTAAAAATAAAGAACACAAAGCTCCAAACAAATGTTTCATAAAAATAGTGAAATTGTACAAATTAGTCATTATAAACCATTTTAATAAAAACAATAAAAATGCACCCTCTACTCTTTTATCTACAAATAGAAATACAGTTTCCCAAAACAACCTTAATTAGAGTCTCTGTGGGACGGGAATTCTCCAACCATTTAATAAGAAGTGTAATTGCAAAGCATACACAGATTTATTACCAAAAGGAGCCTTGTACCAAACACGTCTCCTAGAGGCATCCCTAAGCCTGGAACGACTCATTGGGCTGTGGTTAAGTTACCTCTGTAGGTGCAGGCAGCTCTGTGTGAAACAGGAACAGGGCAACTGGCTTTAGTGCCTTTTTATGCATGGTGTAGTTGAAACAGTGAGTGAGAACAGGACTAATGCTGCAGGTCACCAAAATGCCTGGGGTAGCGGATGTGACATCATACACGCTTTGACTTCAATAATGTCACTGGAAGTGACATCATATGATCTTTGACCTTGAATCTTCCCAGGAAGTGATGGCAGGGGACCTTAACCCTGATGACATTAAAATAATTAACATCACTAAAGTTCCATAATAACTATATGATTAACAACAAAACACAGACAAATGTGTATTTTAGAAATATCATCTATATTAAGGTTCACACATGATATGTCAAGGAAGCATTTACCTGATTTGTAGTAAGTGAAGACAGTGAGTTAGTTGTTCTGACATCTTGTAGGGGAGACAAGGTGGTTGGGTGAGGTTGCTGCATGTGCCATCTATGCCATGAAAATCCCCCAGTATGCCACTTGCTGCATTCTTCCACTGGTGCCCCATGCCAGGACTTTTTATTGCCAGCATTAAAGGGTCGACCATCATATATATATATGCCTAATAAATGAAATAATATTGACAGTATTCCCAGGGTGTAAAAAACCCTGTGTGGTTATCTGGCGGGTCCTGATGAAGGTGGTGCCCATCCTTTTCTATACCACCGAAACACGTTGAACATTGCCATTTAGATCCTGCCTATTGCAGACACTATAGTGGTCAAAGGAGATTGTTACCATGTCTATGTCTCCGACTTTCCAGAATTATGTGTTTGTCAATGGAGTATGAGCGTAGCTGAAGAGGTATGAATGCATGAGAGATTGTGTTAAGGCTTTTGTTGTTGTTTCTCTACCTGGGGGTTACAAGATGTGGAGATGAGAAAAGTCTTTTATATGTATATATGTCTAGAATTTATTGTAAATGTTTACTCGAGTATAACAACCAATAGAGAAGTCATTTTGATAAATGACACAAAGAAAGAAAATTAATAAAAAGGTATAAACTACAATTATCTAATTAAATTGTGTTATTATTCATATGTATTTACAGCCCATGATAAATTCTATGTGAATCGATATAAAGAAATATAGGTTATGAGGGAGCTTTTCTAGTATGTTTGTTGATTTCCCCTCTTCTCCCTGACCTCGAGTACCCTGTTAGAGGAGGTCCCCAACTTTTTTTGCATTTACCTCTAGTGTGCCAGTGCCATTATTTTGACATGGGTGACTTTATAAAGCCAGAAGCATGCCAGGTCCAACAGCAGACTTGCAAGCATGGCATCACATTCTCACTCATTCTCCTCAAAATGTTCTGCAGCTTTATCAGCACACCCTTCTTCCTGGAACACATTACAAGGGTACAATCAAGGATCTTTATATCCTGTTTGAAGGCCTGCTCTTGATTCTGAACTCTCTGACCTCAATCACTTCATGTTTTGGGAATCTTAACTTCATCAGGAAGAGTTGCCAACAAGATATTATCTTTTTATAGTTACTCCCTGGGCATTCTATCCAAAATACACATGACCCTCACCACTTCTTATGCTACACGTTTCAGCTTCATTCTCACTTCAACAACATGGACTTCCCTACCCTCTCATCCCCTTTATCTACTCATGCCCTAATCCATGTGACTTTATATGCCCCCACGTGCATGAACACAAGCACATCTATAATCAAAGGTGAGGTCTTGCCTGATCCAGTCCCATAATGGGTGCTTATCAAGCCTGAGACCTGCATATAGGACCAGCATTTCTATATGGAAGACCGAACCATAACAGAGAGCCTGGCAATTCAGCTCTTTAAGGACTGGATCATGTTTGGGACACAACAATTTGTTGAGGATGAATGGTTTTGTCACATTGAGCCCAACATTGTTGGAGTCACTCCTGATTCCTTAAACCCCAAAAGGAAATGTAAACTTTCAGAGAGAAGGAGAACTTGCAGGTGCCTCTCCCCCCTCCTGTAGTGAGTTATGCTCTGCTAGACAGAGAGTGTTAGTGAGTCAGACAAACCTGTCAAAGAATCTCTTATCTGTAGATGATGATAAGATGGACCCTGGTACCCCAAATCAATACACACACACAATGATTAGTATCTAACAATAACATGGTTATTTATTATACAGTACTTGTCTACATAACAAATGTATTGCTATTGTCATGATATAAACAACTCAGCAGAAAATCTTCAAATTAGGTCAACGGTTAAGAAAACGCCAGTCATATTTCATCACACATATATGACCTTTTAGTTAATTTCCTATCCTATGCATCTATAATGGTTTCAGGAATCCAACCTAAATGGCTGTATTTATTTACTAGGCGTTTTTCAGCCAAGTAATGCATAGACTCCTAGCATACCTTATGTTGTCATTGGACCAGCAATCAGAATTCAGCTCTTCAGCATCTCCCTTCAGCAACAAACCCATTTGTCTAACAACGCCCCTCCACAAGGAATACTATATGCCTTTATTGTATCAACTCTTGCTTTGCTACAAAAATGTGCCAACTATGGGGCTTATTAGGATAGCGGATTTTCCGCATCCTCTGGGCCGGCGGAAGCCACCGCCGGCCCGGAGGATGGGGAAAATCCGCTGCGGACCCACCAAAGACCCACCGCCACATTAGGATGGCTGGTGGGTCCTGGTTTCCGTCTGCTGCTTTTCCGCCGCGGTTGGCTTACAACCGCGGCGGAAAAGCTCTAATATGGTGACGGTGTCTCTCAGACACCATCAGCCAGATTAGGATGGGATGTGAAACATGCTTTTCCGTGGCGGCTTTTCCGCCGTGGAAAAGCATGTGTAACTTCACTGCGGGGCCCGTTGCGGGCCCCCTAGGTGAAGGGGGCATGGGGGGTGCACATGGGGGGTACCTATGGTACCCCCCTGCATTTGTATGCGGAAAGCGGCAGCCACCGTGCGGTGCCTGCCTCTTTCTGCATACAAATGCAACACCTGCATTTTTTGACCTTGATGCGGGTGCAGCTTGAAGCCGCACCCGCCGCAATGTTAGTAATAGAGGATGTGACTGCCAGGGTGGCGGTCACATCCTAATCGCACATGAGGGAACGCCGCAGCCCATGCGGATGTTCCCTCCTCCTCAGTGATCGCGGACGGACGAAAGTCCGTCCGCGATCATAATCGGCCCCTATGTCCCTTCGCAGAGGCATACAGAAACAACGGAAGTTTATGCAACTTTCTTGCTTGCAGCATAGATCTCTCTGCAAAGTAATCTTTCTGTGCAGCTGAAATTGGCAAGCGTGCACCAGAAAAGTAGAACGTTTTTGTTTTCTGTAAAAATGGCAATTGAGCACACACTAGTTAGGATTGCAATTAAACAGTCCGCTTTCCTGGGACTATACACACAGGAGCCTACTCACAAACAGCTTTATGTAGTACATTTAGGGGTCGATTCCGATTCAGGAAAAACTGCTCCGAACAGCCGTTCGGAGCGTTTTTCCCGTACAAATCGTACTCTGCAACGTCCCCCGTACGTACGACGAAGTACGATTCGTACCAGGAGCCGTACTCCGTACGAGTCGTACAAAACACCGTACGACTCTAATCTTCGTACGATTCTCCCTCGGAACCCATTGTACGCGACATCTGTACGGTTCGCGGCTGGTTTTTACGACCCAGCAAGTACGATACGTGTCGGGTACGCACCGTACGGCCCTTTTTCTATGGGAGCTGAAAACAGCCGTAAAATCAAAGTTTGCGCCGAAACAGGTACGGAACGGCCCCCCCGGGTACGGTGCGTACCCCCCATGATCGCAGGGGTACGCACCGTACCCCTGCGATCATGGGGTGTACGAGCCGTACCCCCATCGTACATGGGGTACGGCTCGTACACCCATCGTACAATGGGGGTACGGCTCGTACACCGATCGTACAATGGGGGTACGGCTCGTACACCCATCGTACATGGGGTACGGCTCGTACACCCATTGTACAATGGGGGTACGGCTCGTACACCCATCGTACATGGGGTATGGCTCGTACACCGATCGTACAATGGGGGTACGGCTAGACACCGATCGTACAATGGGGGTACGGCTCGTACACCGATCGTACAATGAGGGTACGGCTCGTACACCCCATGATCGCAGGGGTACGGTGCGTACCCCTGCGATCATGGGGGGTACGGACCGTACGGTGTGTATGTGTTTGTGTGCTTTTCCGTATGACTCGCCCTTACCTGACGTGGACTGTACGAATTGCGTCCTCATACCCCGGTCTGGATCGTACTCGTTGGGTCGTACGGCATGTGTACGAGTCGTACGGTATGTGTACGAGTCGTATGGTTCACGGTTTCAACCTTGCAATACGTACGGATCGCGACGATTCGGACGGATTCACGGAATACAGATCGTACTTTGCGACTCGGACGGATGGATACGATTCGTACGGAGAGGGCTCCGGATACAAATCGTACGGACGTTTTTTTTCCCGAATCGGAATCGACCCCTTAGTATCACTACGATAGTACAACTCACGCATAATAAAATGCTATGCACAAGTCTCCGTATGGAGATCTCCCCCCGCCTCTCATATCTTTTCTGTGTAGAGAAGTCTAGCCAGACAGTGAGATTTCAGCACAAATACTTATACGTTTTTGTAGTAAAAAAAAAGGAGGGGAGTGTCTGAAAATGGGAAATGATTTCTATTAAACAACAAGCATTTACAATGCAATGGTCTCGGCATCATTAAAGGTAGAGCTATTGGCATTGCTCATGACATTTCTTTTTTTTCTTTAAATCATAAATAAATGGCATTGTCATTTACATTGCCAATACACAGCACTCTGCACTCAACAGCACACACCACTCTGCACCTGCACTCACTGCTCTGCACACTCACTCTGCATTCTGCACTCAAACTCTGCACTCACTACTCTGCACTCAATACTCTGCACTCAATACTCTGCACTCAATACTCTGCACTCAATACTCTACACACTCAATACTCTACACACTCACTACTCTACACACTCACTACTCTACACACTCACTACTCTACACACTCACTACTCTACACACTCACTACTCTGCACTCAATACTCTGCACTCACTACTCTGCACTCACTACTCTGCACTCACTACTCTGCACTCACTACTCTGCACTCACTACTCTGCACTCACTACTCTGCACTCACAACTCTTCACTCACAACTCTGCACTCACAACTCTGCACTCACAACTCTGCACTCTGCTCTCAATACTCTGCACTCACAACTCTGCACTCTGCTCTCAATACTCTGCACTCACAACTCTGCACTCTGCACTCACAACTCTGCACTCACTACTCTGCACTCACTACTCTGCACTCTGCACTCACTACTCTGCACTCACCACTCTGCACTCACTACTCTGCACTCACTACTCTGCACTCACTGCTCTGCACTCTGCACTCACTGCTCTGCACTCTGCACTCACTGCTCTGCACTCACTACTCTGCACTCTGCACTCACTACTCTGCACTCTGCACTCACTACTCTGCACTCTGCACTCACTACTCTGCACTCACTACTCTGCATTCTGCACTCACTACTCTGCACTCTGCACTCACTACTCTGCACTCTGCACTCACTACTCTGCACTCTGCACTCACCACTCTGCACTCACCAATCTGCACTCACTACTCTGCACTCACTACTCTGCACTCACTACTCTGCACTCACTACTCTGCACTCACTACTCTGCACTCTGCACTCACCACTCTGCACTCACCACTCTGCACTCTACACTCACCACTCTGCACTCACTACTCTGCACTCTGCACTCACTACACTGCACTCACCACTCTGCACTCACCACTCTGCACTCACTACTCTGCACTCTGCACTCACTATTCTGCACTCTGCACTCACCACTCTGCACTCACTACTCTGCACTCACAACTCTGCACTCAATACTCTGCACTCACTACTCTGCACTCACTACTCTGCACTCTGCACTCACTACTCTGCACTCTGCACTCACTACTCTGCACTCTGCACTCACCACTCTGCACTCACTACTCTGCACTTACTACTCTGCACTCACTACTCTGCACTCATTACTCTGCACTCACTACTCTGCACTCACCACTCTGCACTCACTACTCTGCACTCACTACTCTGCACTCTGCACTCACTACTCTGCACTCTGCACTCACTACTCTGCACTCTGCACTCACTACTCTGCACTCACTACTCTGCACTCTGCACTCTGCACTCACTACTCTGCACTCACTACTCTGCACTCTGCACTCACTACTCTGCACTCTGCACTCACTACTCTGCACTCTGCATACTCACTCTGCACTCTGCACACTCACTCTGCACTCACACTCTGCAGTCTGTACTCTGCACTCACTACTCTGCACTCTGCACACTCACTCTGCACTCACTACTCTGCACTCTGCACACTCACTCTGCACTCACTACTCTGCACTCACTACTCTGCACTCACTACTCTGCACTTACTACTCTGCACTCACTACTCTGCACTCACTACTATGCACTCACTACTCTACACACACACTACTCTGCACTCACTACTCTACACTCACTACTCTGCACTCACTACCCTGTACTCACTACTCTGCACTCTGCACTCACTACTCTGCACTCTGCACACTCACTTTGCACTCACACTCTGCACTCTGCACTCACTACTCTGCACTCTGCACTCACTACTCTGAACTCTGCACTCACTACTCTGCACTCTGCACTCACTACTCTGCACTCTGCACTCACTACTCTGCACTCTGCACTCACTACTCTGCACTCACTACTCTGCACTCTGCACTCACTACTCTGCACTCTGCACTCACAACTCTGCACTCACTACTCTGCACTCATTACTCTGCACTCACTACTCTGCACTCACTACTCTGCACTCACTACTCTGCACTCACTACTCTGCGCTCACTACTCTGCACTCTGCACTCACTACTCTGCACTCTGCACTCACTGCTCTGCACTCTGCACTCACTGCTCTGCACTCTGCACTCACTGCTCTGCACTCACTACTCTGCACTCTGAACTCACTACTCTGCACTCTGCACTCACTACTCTGCACTCACTGCTCTGCACTCACTACTCTGCACTCACTACTCTGCACTCACTACTCTGCACTCTGCACACTCACTCTGCACTCATTACTCTGCACTCACTACTCTGCACTCACTACGCTGCACTCACTACTCTGCACTCACTACTATGCACTCACTACTATGCACTCACTACTCTACACACTCACTACTCTGCACTCACTACTCTACACTCACTACTCTGCACTCACTACTCTGTACTCACTACTCTGCACTCTGCACTCACTACTCTGCACTCTGCACACTCACTCTGCACTCACTACTCTGCACTCTGCACTCACTGCTCTGCACTCTGCACTCACTGCTCTGCACTCTGCACTCACTGCTCTGCACTCACTACTCTGCACTCTGCACTCACTACTCTGCACTCACTACTCTGCACTCTGCACTCACTACTCTGCACTCTGCACTCACTACTCTGCACTCTGCACTCTTTACTCTGCACTCTGCACTCACTACTCTGCACTCACTACTCTGCACTCTGCACTCACTACTCTACACTCTGCACTCACTACTCTGCACTCTGCACTCACTACTCTGCACTCTGCACTCACTACTCTGCACTCTGCACACTCACTCTGCACTCACACTCTGCACTCTGTACTCTGCACTCACTACTCTGCACTCTGCACACTCACTCTGCACTCACTACTCTGCACTCTGCACACTCACTCTGCACTCACTACTCTGCACTCACTACTCTGCACTCACTGCTCTGCACTTACTATTCTGCACTCACTACTATGCACTCACTACTCTACACACTCACTACTCTGCACTCACTACTCTACACTCACTACTCTGCACTCACTACTCTGCACTCTGCACTCACTACTCTGCACTCTGCACACTCACTCTGCACTCACACTCTGCACTCACTACTCTGCACTCTGTACTCTGCACTCTGTACTCTGCACTCTGCACTCTGTACCCTGCACTCACTACTCTGCACTCTGCACACTCACTCTGCACTCACTACTCTGCACTCTGCACACTCACTCTGCACTCACTACTCTGCACTCACTACTATGCACTCACTACTATGCACTCACTACTATGCACTCACTACTCTACACACTCACTACTCTGCACTCTGCATACTCACTCTGCACTCTGCACACTCACTCTGCACTCACACTCTGCACTCTGTACTCTGCACTCACTACTCTGCACTCTGCACACTCACTCTGCACTCACTACTCTGCACTCTGCACACTCACTCTGCACTCACTACTCTGCACTCACTACTCTGCACTCACTACTCTGCACTCACTACTCTGCACTTACTACTCTGCACTCACTACTCTGCACTCACTACTATGCACTCACTACTCTACACGCTCACTACTCTGCACTCACTACTTTACACTCACTACTCTGGACTCACTACTCTGTACTCATTACTCTGCACTCTGCACTCACTACTCTGCACTCTGCACACTCACTCTGCACTCACACTCTGCACTCACACTCTGCACTCTGTACTCACTACTCTTTACTCTGCACTCACTACTCTGAACTCTGCACTCACTACTCTGCACTCTGCACTCACTACTCTGCACTCTGCACTCACTACTCTGCACTCACTACTCTGCACTCTGCACTCACTACTCTGCACTCACTACTCTGCACTCTGCACTCACTACTCTGCACTCTGCATACTCACTCTGCACTCTGCACACTCACTCTGCACTCACACTCTGCACTCTGTACTCTGCACTCACTACTCTGCACTCTGCACACTCACTCTGCAATTACTACTCTGCACTCTGCACACTCACTCTGCACTCATTACTCTGCACTCACTACTCTGCACTCACTACTCTGCACTCACTACTCTGCACTCACTACTCTGCACTCACTACTATGCACTCACTACTCTACACACTCACTACTCTGCACTTCTACTCTACACTCACTACTCTGCACTCATTACTCTGTACTCACTACTCTGCACTCTGCACTCACTACTCTGCACTCTGCACACTCACTCTGCACTCACTACTCTGCACTCACTACTCTGCACTCTGCACTCACTACTCTGCACTCTGCACTCACTGCTCTGCACTCTGCACTCTGCACTCACTGCTCTGCACTCACTACTCTGCACTCTGCACTCACTACTCTGCACTCTGCACTCACTACTCTGCACTCACTGCTCTGCACTCACTACTCTGCACTCACCACTCTGCACTCACTACTCTGCACTCTGCACTCACCACTCTGCACTCACCACTCTGCACTCACTACTCTGCACTCACTACTCTGCACTCACTACTCAGCACTCACTACTCTGCACTCTGCACTCTGCACTCACTACTCTGCACTCTGCACTCTGCACTCACTACTCTGCACTCTGCACTCACCACTCTGCACTCACTACTCTGCACTCACTACTCTGCACTCACTACTCTGCACTCACTACTCTGCACTCACTACTCTGCACTCTGCACTCACTACTCTGCACTCTGCACTCACTACTCTGCACTCTGCACTCACTACTCTGCACTCACTACTCTGCACTCTGCACTCCCTACTCTGCACTCACTACTCTGCACTCACTACTCTGCACTCTGCACTCACTACTCTGCACTCTGCATACTCACTCTGCACTCTGCACACTCACTCTGCACTCACACTCTGCACTCTGTACTCTGCACTCACTAATCTGCACTCTGCACACTCACTCTGCACTCACTATTCTGCACTTTGCACACTCACTACCCTGCACTCACTACTCTGCACTTACTACTCTGCACTCACTACTCTGCACTCACTACTATGCACTCACTACTCTACACACTCACTGCTCTGCACTCACTACTCTACACTCACTACTCTGCACTCACTACTCTGTACTCACTACTCTGCACTCACTACTCTGCACCCTGCACACTCACTCTGCACTCAAACTCTGCACTCACACTCTGCACTCTGCACTCATTACTCTGCACTCTGCACTCACTACTCTGCACTCTGCACTCACTACTCTGCACTCTGCACTCACTACTCTGCACTCTGCACTCACTACTCTGCACTCACTACTCTGCACTCTGCACTCACTACTCTGCACTCTGCACTCACTACTCTGCACTCTGCACTCACTACTCTGCACACTCACTCTGCACTCACACTCTGCACTCTGTACTCTGCACTCACTACTCTGCACTCTGCACACTCACTCTGCACTCACTACTCTGCACTCTGCACACTCACTCTGCACTCACTAATCTGCACTCACTACTCTGCACTCACTACTCTGCACTCACTACTATGCACTCACTACTATGCACTAACTACTCTACACACTCACTACTCTGCACTCACTACTCTACACTCACTACTCTGCACTCACTACTCTGCACTCACTACTCTGCACTCTGCACTCACTACTCTGCACTCTGCACACTCACTCTGCACTCACACTCTGCACTCACACTCTGCACTCTGTACTCTGCACTCTGTACTCTGCACTCTGTACTCTGCACTCACTACTCTGCACTCTGCACACTCACTCACTACTCTGCACTCTGCACACTCACTCAGCACTCACTACTCTGCACTAACTACTCTGCACTCACTACTATGCACTCACTACTCTACACACTCACTACTCTACACTCACGACTCTGCACTCACTACTCTGCACTCACTACTCTGCACTCTGCACTCACTACTCTGCACTCTGCACACTCACTCTGCACTCACACTCTGCACTCACACTCTGCACTCTGTACTCTGCACTCTGTACTCTGCACTCAGTACTCTGCACTCTGCACACTCACTCTGCACTCACTACTCTGCACACTCACTACTCTGCACTCTGCACTCACTACTCTACACTCACTACTCTGCACTCACTACTCTGTACTCACTACTCTGCACTCACTACTCTGCACCCTGCACACTCACTCTGCACTCAAACTCTGCACTCACACTCTGCACTCTGCACTCATTACTCTGCACTCTGCACTCACTACTCTGCACTCTGCACTCACTACTCTGCACTCTGCACTCACTACTCTGCACTCACTACTCTGCACTCTGCACTCACTACTCTGCACTCTGCACTCACTACTCTGCACTCTGCACTCACTACTCTGCACTCTGCACTCACTACTCTGCACACTCACTCTGCACTCACACTCTGCACTCTGTACTCTGCACTCACTACTCTGCACTCTGCACACTCACTCTGCACTCACTACTCTGCACTCTGCACACTCACTCTGCACTCACTAATCTGCACTCACTACTCTGCACTCACTACTCTGCACTCACTACTATGCACACACCACTATGCACTAACTACTCTACACACTCACTACTCTGCACTCACTACTCTACACTCACTACTCTGCACTCACTACTCTGCACTCACTACTCTGCACTCTGCACTCACTACTCTGCACTCTGCACACTCACTCTGCACTCACACTCTGCACTCACACTCTGCACTCTGTACTCTGCACTCTGTACTCTGCACTCTGCACTCTGTACTCTGCACTCACTACTCTGCACTCTGCACACTCACTCACTACTCTGCACTCTGCACACTCACTCAGCACTCACTACTCTGCACTAACTACTCTGCACTCACTACTATGCACTCACTACTCTACACACTCACTACTCTACACTCATGACTCTGCACTCACTACTCTGCACTCACTACTCTGCACTCTGCACTCACTACTCTGCACTCTGCACACTCACTCTGCACTCACACTCTGCACTCACACTCTGCACTCTGTACTCTGCACTCTGCACTCTGCACTCTGTACTCTGCACTCAGTACTCTGCACTCTGCACACTCACTCTGCACTCACTACTCTGCACTCACTACTCTGCACTCACTACTCTGCACTCACTACTCTGCACTCTGCACTCACTACTCTACACACTCACTAAGTACTCCGCACTCTGCACACTCACTCTGCACTCACTACTCTGCACACTCACTACTCTGCACTCTGCACTCACTACTCTACACTCACTACTCTGCACTCACTACTCTGTACTCACTACTCTGCACTCACTACTCTGCACCCTGCACACTCACTCTGCACTCAAACTCTGCACTCACACTCTGCACTCTGCACTCATTACTCTGCACTCTGCACTCACTACTCTGCACTCTGCACTCACTACTCTGCACTCTGCACTCACTACTCTGCACTCTGCACTCACTACTCTGCACTCACTACTCTGCACTCTGCACTCACTACTCTGCACTCTGCACTCACAGGCCACATGAAGGGCTCGCTCCCTCCCCGCAGGACAGGGCCCGGGCCACCGTCAGCACCATTGCCCGGCCCAGCCGCCATCTTGGACACGGCACCACGCGGCCGTGCGGCCTCAGCCCGACCCCAACCCTGGGCCTGGCCAGGCCCCGACATCCCGGCACCACCCTCCACCCAGGAGGTGAACGGCCCACTTGGCAGGTCAATGGGAGTACGAAGTGTCGATGGCTCTCCCCCGCCAGGTGCCGAGCACCCCCAGCCTCCTCGGGCGCTGGCTCCACCCCCCTGCTGGGTGTCTGGACTCCCTCATCCCAGACCTTCCGACCTCCAAGGGCGAGGGTCCGGACATCAAAGGGCGCCAGACCTATAACTTTTCTTCTCTATTAATAAGACCTATAACTGAGGCAGCCCCAGGACAGGAAGGCAGTTGTATCCTGGAGTTGAGAGACACCGCGACGAACTCATCCTTGACGGACTGTTGGCGCTGCCACAGCCCTGCCTTGTGAACTATTGTCCTGCCTGCTGGCGCTGCCGCGGCCCTCTGCAACCTTCATCCTCGTGGGACCTGCTGGCGCTGCCGCGGCCCTCTGCAACCTTCATCCTCGTGGGACCTGCTGGCGCTGCCGCGGCCCTCTGCAACCTTCATCCTCGTGGGACCTGCTGGCGCTGCCGCGGCCCTCTGCAACCTTCATCCTCGTGGGACCTGCTGGCGCTGCCGCGGCCCTCTGCAACCTGCATTCTCGTGGGACCTGCTGGCGCTGCCGCGGCCCGTTGTAACCTTCATCCTCGTGGGACCTGCTGGCGCTGCCGCGGCCCGTTGCAACCTGCATTCTCGTGGGACCTGCTGGCGCTGCCGCGGCCCGTTGTAACCTTCATCCTCGTTGGGACCTGCTGGCGCTGCCGCGGCCCGTGCCACCTACGACCTCTTCGGGACCTGCCGGCGCTGCCGCGGTCTGACCCATCCGAACACCGAGCTCGAGGATTGTGAGCTATCACCGTTACACACCCGTGCCCGTGGGTACCAAGACTGTCCCGCTACCCCCTTCCCTTACTAGAGACTAGAATTGAGAGGATCATCGTGTCCTGATCGCCCTGTATCGTACCACTCTACTACCCGAAGTGCCTATAAAAGGTGTTACCCTGAACCTTGTGTGGTGTCCATCTGTGGGGGGGAAGTTACCTGTCTGTGCGATCACTGTGCTCGGCCGACCCTCCAGGTCCCCGTCTAACATTGGTGGCTAGCGGCGCGATCCGAACCAACGCGTACCGTACAGACAGTAACTCACCCTACGACTAAAACCACAATGACGACCAAAGAGAGCGGATCGGCGGAGAAGTTCCAGATGGAAAAGCTGGAAGAATACAACCACCGAGAGCTCAAACAATTTTGCATGGACTTAGGCATTGCTACCACCGGGCTAAGCACAAAAGAAGACTTCAAAAACGCCCTAGAGGCCTGGACAGAGACAAATACCGCAACCCCCCGGGACCCCGCAGCCCCGGAAGTCAACACCACCCGGACGGAGGAACGGAGAACAGGCCCCTCCCATGAAGAGATCCAAGAGCGGGAAAAAAATAGATTACACGAGTTAGACTTGGCACGACTCAGATTAGACGGAGAATTGAAACTGGCGGAACAAAAAATAAACTTAGAACACTTACGGCTCAGAGAAGAGCGAGAGGAAAAACAGAGACAGAGAGACCTCGAAGAAAAAAGACTGGCATACGAGCACGAGTGCAAACTAGCGGAGATAGAAATGCGCAAACTGAACAAAAACCTAGGGGTGCCCGAGCAACCGCACTCCCCGGGTCCTACCGAGCAGAAGGTCCACATCCCCAAGGATGTGGTCCGAGAATATCACCGGAACGACGACATACAGCAGTGGTTCAAAGCCTATGAGATTGCCATGACCGCCCACCGGGTCGCTCAAAGTGACTGGGGAGCCGGTCTATGGGGGAGATTCGTCAACGAGGGTCGTGATGCCCTGCTGCAGCTTCCGGACCATCAAATGACGTCCTATGACCACATGAAGGCCGCCCTCCTCAGTCGATATGGACTTACACCCGAAATGTACCGCCAGAGGTTCCGCAACTGCACCAGGATCCCAGGTACGACGTGGTTGGAATACGTGAACTATTTCAGCCGAGCCTTCGAGGGGTGGATCAAGGGTAACAACGTAACCACTTACGAACAACTCTTCAATCTCATTGTGTGGGAGCACCTCTCCAACAACTGCTTTGTCGAGCTCAGTCAGCACCTCCTCGACAGTAAATTGACTGAACCCCGGCAGCTCGCCACCGAGGCTGACCGGTGGGAGAGCACCCGAGTGGCCCGGAGTGGGCCGAACGAGCAGAACAGAACCAACCAAGGTCACCATCGTCCCCGAGGAGGAGGAGGAGGCCCGGGCCGGGGCAGAGACGCCGCCCCGGCCGCACCCACTAACGCCACCCCGGCCCCAGCAGGCCGGGGAAACCCCCCGATGCGCCCGGGGTTCCGAGCTAACGTGACGTGTCATCGATGCCAGCGAGTCGGCCACTATGCCAGTGACCCGAACTGCCCGAAGAACCAGGCCCCCGGGCCCCGCCAGATGGCGGCCGCCGCCCTGGGAGAAGAACAAGTCTCCGAAGACACGGAGACCTATGAGTCGGAGCAGTTCGAGTGGGAACCCGCCGCCATGACCCTGGCATGCCTAGGAGGAAGAGACATGGTCCCGCGGACTCCCCTGCCCGCCAACACTCGGAAGTACAGCCAATGGGTGAGCATCAATGGGCGCAAGGCCGAGGCCCTGCGTGACACCGGGGCCAGTGTGACGGCCGTCCGCTGTCACCTGGTGACCCCAGAACAAATCCTACCAAACGTACTTTGCCCCGTCCGATCGGCAGATAACTCGGAGAGCCTGTGTCGGATGGCCTGCGTCCCCTTCGAATGGGGAGGAGTGTCCGGCATGCTGAAAGTAACTGTCCGTGACGATGCCCCCGTAGACTGCCTCCTGGGGAACGATCTCGAGAGCTCCCCGTGGGCCGCTGTGGAAAGAAGAGAGCATCTGGGGATGTTGGGTCTCCCGGACTGGGCGTGCGTAACCACCCGGTCCATGGCCACCCGCACCATCCCTAGACCAGAAGAACCAGAATGGGCAGCACCTCCGCCCTCGATCACTCCAGAAGAAGACTTCCTCCAGACCGACCACCCGGACCCCACCCCAGAGGGGTCCACACAGCCCCCCGAGCTTCCCGACCTGGCTCAGTGGCGTCAAGAAGGGGGGCCCACCCAGGAACAATTCCGGCAGGAGCAAAAGACCTGCCCCTCCCTCGAGGGATTGCGACAGCAAGCGCTCGCCCAGAGCCAAGGAGACACCACCGGGGCCCACTGGGTTTATTGGGACAATGATCTCTTGTACAGCGAACAGAAAATCGCAGAACTGGGGGCCGGGCGAGTGCTGGTGGTGCCCCTCCACTTCAGAGACTTCCTGTTGAACCTAGCCCATGATGTCCCCCTGGCCGGGCACCTGGGCCAAGACAAAACCTACCACCGCCTGGTGACTCACTTTTTTTGGCCCAAAATGAGAAATGACGTATCCAACCATTGCCGGTCCTGCCCGACCTGCCAGGCCAGTGGGAAGAGCGGCCGCAAACTCAAGGCACCCCTACAACCATTCCCCGTGGTGACCACCCCGTTCGAAAGGGTGGGAATAGACATTGTGGGGCCCCTGGACCCCCGAACAGCACAGGGACATCGCTTCATCCTGGTCCTGGTGGATCACGCTACCCGCTATCCTGAGGCGGTCCCCCTTCGTACGATAACAGCCCCAGTAGTGGGTCGAGCCTTGATGGGGATCTTCTCTCGAGTGGGCTTCCCCCGGGAAGTCGTCAGCGACAGGGGTACGAACTTTATCTCAAAATACATGAAGTCCCTCTGGCAACAGTGTGGGGTCACCTACCGATTCACGACCCCCTATCACCCTCAAGGGAACGGACTGGTTGAGCGGTTCATCCGCACGCTCAAAGGGATGATTGGGGGGCTGGAAGAGCCCCTCCGTCGCCAGTGGGATGTGCTACTACCGTGCCTTCTCTTTGCCTACCGAGAAGTCCCCCAGAAGTCCCTCGGCTTCAGCCCTTTCGAACTCTTGTATGGACACCCGGTGCGAGGCCCGCTCAGCCTAGTCAAAGAAGGCTGGGAAATGCCCCCTCTAAAGAACACTCCAGATGTTTTCAAGTACCTCCTAACCCTCCGCAACCAGACCAGAAGGTTCAGAGAGATGGCAAAAGCAAACCTGGAGGCCAGTCAGGAGGACATGAAAAGGTGGTACGATCAAAATGCATCCTCCATCGAATTTGAACCCGGCCAACAAGTGTGGGTAATGTCTCCCACCGAACCATGCGCCCTGCAAGACAAATGGACGGGGCCCTTCAAAGTAATCGAGCGCAAGAGCCCTGTCACCTATCTCATCGATATGGAATCTTCCCGAAACCCTCTCCGGGTCCTCCACGCTAATAGACTGAAACCCCACTTTGTACGCTCCGAACTCAGTCTCCTGATGGCCACCGACAATGGAACCGAGGAGGACTCCGAACCCCTTCCTGACCTCCTACGGTCACGGGAGAAGGACGGCTCCGTGGACGGGGTCCGACTCTCGGAGGCCCTCACCCTGGAACAGCGCCAAGACTGCCGAGTCCTCCTGCTCCAGTTCTCCACCCTGTTCTCCCTCACCCCAGGGGTCACCCCCTGGTGCTTACACGACGTGGACACTGGAGACAGTCCCCCTATCCGCCATCGGGCCTACCGCGTACCAGATCGGGTACGGGCCTGCATCCAAGAGGAGGTGGCCAAGATGCTCACCCTCGGGATCATCGAGCCCTCAGACAGCCCCTGGGCCAGCCCAGTGGTACTGGTCCCCAAAGCGGCCGCCCCCGGCGCCACGCCGGAGCTCCGGTTCTGCGTCGACTACCGGGGCTTGAATGCGGTCACCAGAACAGACGCACACCCCATCCCCCGAGCAGATGAACTAATCGACCGCATGGGAGCTGCCCGCTACCTCAGCATCTTCGACCTGACAGCGGGCTACTGGCAGATCGGTCTCACACCCCGGGCCCAAGAACGATCGGCATTCTCTACCCCTGATGGCCACTATCACTTCAAGGTCATGCCATTCGGCATTAAGAATGCGCCAGCAACATTTCAGCGGCTAGTAAACCAGGTCCTGGCAGGACTCGAACGATTCAGCGCCGCCTACCTGGACGATATCGCTGTGTACAGCCACCACTGGTCCGACCACCTCCACCACCTCCGAGAGGTGCTACAGGCCCTCCAACGAGCTGGCCTCACGATCAAGGCCAGCAAATGCCAAATTGGCCAGGGGTCCGTGACCTATCTCGGGCACCAGGTGGGAAGCGGTCTGGTGGCCCCTCTGCAACTCAAGATCGCTGCCATCCAGTCGTGGCAGTCCCCCATCACCCAGACCGAGGTCCGCGCCTTCTTGGGACTCACAGGCTACTACCGACGGTTCGTGAGGGACTATGGCAGCATCGTAGGGCCCCTCACGGAACTCACCTCCAAAAACCAACCAAAGGAGGTCAACTGGACCCCAGACTGTCAAGCGGCCTTCGAGAAGCTGAAGGCCGCCATGTGCTCCGCCCCGGTGCTCCAGGCCCCCGACTACAGCCGGGAATTTATCGTCCAAACAGATGCCTCCGACCATGGCGTTGGGGCAGTCCTTTCCCAGCTGAACCCCGAAGGACTTGACCAGCCAGTGGCTTTCATCAGCAGACGGCTCCTGGCCCGAGAACGACGCTGGAGCACCATCGAGAGGGAGGCCTTCGCCGTGGTGTGGGCCCTCAAAAAGCTCCGGCCTTATCTCTTCGGCACCCACTTCCGGGTCCACACCGATCATCGACCCCTGCAATGGCTCATGCAGATGCGGGGGGAAAACCCGAAACTACTACGTTGGTCCATCTCCCTGCAGGGGATGGACTTCACTGTGGAACATCGACCCGGCCAAGACCACGCCAACGCGGATGGCCTGTCCCGCTTTTTCCGCCTCGACGAGGAAAGTCCCCAAGAAGATGGGTGACTCTCCCCGCCTTCAGCTGGGGGGGACGCATGTTGGACAGGCCACATGAAGGGCTCGCTCCCTCCCCGCAGGACAGGGCCCGGGCCACCGTCAGCACCATTGCCCGGCCCAGCCGCCATCTTGGACACGGCACCACGCGGCCGTGCGGCCTCAGCCCGACCCCAACCCTGGGCCTGGCCAGGCCCCGACATCCCGGCACCACCCTCCACCCAGGAGGTGAACGGCCCACTTGGCAGGTCAATGGGAGTACGAAGTGTCGATGGCTCTCCCCCGCCAGGTGCCGAGCACCCCCAGCCTCCTCGGGCGCTGGCTCCACCCCCCTGCTGGGTGTCTGGACTCCCTCATCCCAGACCTTCCGACCTCCAAGGGCGAGGGTCCGGACATCAAAGGGCGCCAGACCTATAACTGAGGCAGCCCCAGGACAGGAAGGCAGTTGTATCCTGGAGTCGAGAGACACCGCGACGAACTCATCCTTGACGGACTGTTGGCGCTGCCACAGCCCTGCCTTGTGAACTATTGTCCTGCCTGCTGGCGCTGCCGCGGCCCTCTGCAACCTTCATCCTCGTGGGACCTGCTGGCGCTGCCGCGGCCCTCTGCAACCTTCATCCTCGTGGGACCTGCTGGCGCTGCCGCGGCCCTCTGCAACCTTCATCCTCGTGGGACCTGCTGGCGCTGCCGCGGCCCTCTGCAACCTTCATCCTCGTGGGACCTGCTGGCGCTGCCGCGGCCCTCTGCAACCTGCATTCTCGTGGGACCTGCTGGCGCTGCCGCGGCCCGTTGTAACCTTCATCCTCGTGGGACCTGCTGGCGCTGCCGCGGCCCGTTGCAACCTGCATTCTCGTGGGACCTGCTGGCGCTGCCGCGGCCCGTTGTAACCTTCATCCTCGTTGGGACCTGCTGGCGCTGCCGCGGCCCGTGCCACCTACGACCTCTTCGGGACCTGCCGGCGCTGCCGCGGTCTGACCCATCCGAACACCGAGCTCGAGGATTGTGAGCTATCACCGTTACACACCCGTGCCCGTGGGTACCAAGACTGTCCCGCTACCCCCTTCCCTTACTAGAGACTAGAATTGAGAGGATCATCGTGTCCTGATCGCCCTGTATCGTACCACTCTACTACCCGAAGTGCCTATAAAAGGTGTTACCCTGAACCTTGTGTGGTGTCCATCTGTGGGGGGGAAGTTACCTGTCTGTGCGATCACTGTGCTCGGCCGACCCTCCAGGTCCCCGTCTAACACTACTCTGCACTCACTACTCAGCACTCACTACTCTGCACTCTGCACTCTGCACTCACTACTCTGCACTCTGCACTCTGCACTCACTACTCTGCACTCTGCACTCACCACTCTGCACTCACTACTCTGCACTCACTACTCTGCACTCACTACTCTGCACTCACTACTCTGCACTCTGCACTCACTACTCTGCACTCTGCACTCACTACTCTGCACTCTGCACTCACTACTCTGCACTCACTACTCTGCACTCTGCACTCCCTACTCTGCACTCACTACTCTGCACTCACTACTCTGCACTCTGCACTCACTACTCTGCACTCTGCATACTCACTCTGCACTCTGCACACTCACTCTGCACTCACACTCTGCACTCTGTACTCTGCACTCACTACTCTGCACTCTGCACACTCACTCTGCACTCACTATTCTGCACTTTGCACACTCACTACCCTGCACTCACTACTCTGCACTTACTACTCTGCACTCACTACTCTGCACTCACTACTATGCACTCACTACTCTACACACTCACTACTCTGCACTCACTACTCTACACTCACTACTCTGCACTCACTACTCTGTACTCACTACTCTGCACTCACTACTCTGCACCCTGCACACTCACTCTGCACTCAAACTCTGCACTCACACTCTGCACTCTGCACTCATTACTCTGCACTCTGCACTCACTACTCTGCACTCTGCACTCACTACTCTGCACTCTGCACTCACTACTCTGCACTCTGCACTCACTACTCTGCACTCACTACTCTGCACTCTGCACTCACTACTCTGCACTCTGCACTCACTACTCTGCACTCTGCACTCACTACTCTGCACACTCACTCTGCACTCACACTCTGCACTCTGTACTCTGCACTCACTACTCTGCACTCTGCACACTCACTCTGCACTCACTACTCTGCACTCTGCACACTCACTCTGCACTCACTAATCTGCACTCACTACTCTGCACTCACTACTCTGCACTCACTACTATGCACTCACTATTATGCACTAACTACTCTACACACTCACTACTCTGCACTCACTACTCTACACTCACTACTCTGCACTCACTACTCTGCACTCACTACTCTGCACTCTGCACTCACTACTCTGCACTCTGCACACTCACTCTGCACTCACACTCTGCACTCACACTCTGCACTCTGTACTCTGCACTCTGTACTCTGCACTCTGCACTCTGTACTCTGCACTCACTACTCTGCACTCTGCACACTCACTCACTACTCTGCACTCTGCACACTCACTCAGCACTCACTACTCTGCACTAACTACTCTGCACTCACTACTATGCACTCACTACTCTACACACTCACTACTCTACACTCACGACTCTGCACTCACTACTCTGCACTCACTACTCTGCACTCTGCACTCACTACTCTGCACTCTGCACACTCACTCTGCACTCACACTCTGCACTCACACTCTGCACTCTGTACTCTGCACTCTGCACTCTGTACTCTGCACTCAGTACTCTGCACTCTGCACACTCACTCTGCACTCACTACTCTGCACACTCACTACTCTGCACTCTGCACTCACTACTCTACACTCACTACTCTGCACTCACTACTCTGTACTCACTACTCTGCACTCACTACTCTGCACCCTGCACACTCACTCTGCACTCAAACTCTGCACTCACACTCTGCACTCTGCACTCATTACTCTGCACTCTGCACTCACTACTCTGCACTCTGCACTCACTACTTTGCACTCTGCACTCACTACTCTGCACTCTGCACTCACTACTCTGCACTCACTACTCTGCACTCTGCACTCACTACTC
This sequence comes from Lissotriton helveticus, assembly GCF_964261635.1. Lineage (NCBI taxonomy): Eukaryota > Metazoa > Chordata > Amphibia > Caudata > Salamandridae > Lissotriton > Lissotriton helveticus. The sequence goes on from NC_136070.1 coordinate 88,423,210, forward strand.
TGCACTCTGCACTCACTACTCTGCACTCTGCACTCACTACTCTGCACTCTGCACTCACTACTCTGCACACTCACTCTGCACTCACACTCTGCACTCTGTACTCTGCACTCACTACTCTGCACTCTGCACACTCACTCTGCACTCACTACTCTGCACTCTGCACACTCACTCTGCACTCACTAATCTGCACTCACTACTCTGCACTCACTACTCTGCACTCACTACTATGCACTCACTACTATGCACTAACTACTCTACACACTCACTACTCTGCACTCACTACTCTACACTCACTACTCTGCACTCACTACTCTGCACTCACTACTCTGCACTCTGCACTCACTACTCTGCACTCTGCACACTCACTCTGCACTCACACTCTGCACTCACACTCTGCACTCTGTACTCTGCACTCTGTACTCTGCAGTCTGCACTCTGTACTCTGCACTCACTACTCTGCACTCTGCACACTCACTCACTACTCTGCACTCTGCACACTCACTCAGCACTCACTACTCTGCACTAACTACTCTGCACTCACTACTATGCACTCACTACTCTACACACTCACTACGCTACACTCACGACTCTGCACTCACTACTCTGCACTCACTACTCTGCACTCTGCACTCACTACTCTGCACTCTGCACACTCACTCTGCACTCACACTCTGCACTCTGTACTCTGCACTCTGCACTCTGTACTCTGCACTCAGTACTCTGCACTCTGCACACTCACTCTGCACTCACTACTCTGCACTCACTACTCTGCACTCACTACTCTGCACTCTGCACTCACTACTCTACACACTCACTACTCTGCACTCTGCACTCACCACTCTGCACTTACTACTCTGCACTCACCACTCTGCACTCACCACTCTGCACTCACTACTCTGCACTCACTACTCTGCACTCACTACTCTGCACTCTGCACTCACTCCTCTGCACTCTGCACTCACTACTCTGCACTCTGCACTCACCACTCTGCACTCACCACTCTGCACTCACCACTCTGCACTCACCACCCTGCACTCACTACTCTGCACTCACCACTCTGCACTCACCACTCTGCACTCACCACTCTGCACTCACCACTCTGCACTCACTACTCTGCACTCTGCACTCACTACTCTGCACTCACAACTCTGCACTCACTACTCTGCACTCACTACTCTGCACTCACTACTCTGCACTCACTACTCTGCACTCTGCACACTCACTCTGCACTCTGCACACTCACTCTGCACTCACACTCTGCACTCTGTACTCACACTCTGCACTCACACTCTGCACTCTGTACTCTGCACTCTGCACTCACCACTCTGCACTCACCACTCTGCACTTACCCCTCTGCACTCTGCACTCACTACTCTGCACTCACTACTCTGCACTCACTACTCTGCACTCTGCACTCACTACTCTGCACTCACTACTCTGCACTCACCACTCTGCACTCACTACTCTGTACTCTGCACTCACTACTCTGCACTCACTACTCTGCACTCACTACTCTGCACTCACTACTCTGCACTCTGCACACTCACTCTGCACTCTGCACACTCACTCTGCACTCACTACTCTGCACTCACTACTCTGCACTCACTACTCTGCACTCACTACTCTGCACTCTGCACTCACTCCTCTGCACTCTGCACTCACTCCTCTGCACTCTGCACTCACTACTCTGCACTCTGCACTCACCACTCTGCACTCACCACTCTGCACTCACCACTCTGCACTCACTACTCTCTGCACTCACTACTCTGCACACACCACTCTGCACTCACCACTCTGCACTCACCACTCTGCACTCACCACTCTGCACTCACCACTCTGCACTCACTACTCTGCACTCACCACTCTGCACTCACCACTCTGCACTCACCACTCTGCACTCACTACTCTGCACTCTGCACTCACTACTCTGCTCTCTGCACTCACTACTCTGCACTCACTACTCTGCACTCACAACTCTGCACTCACTACTCTGCACTCACTACTCTGCACTCACTACTCTGCACTCTGCACACTCACTCTGCACTCTGCACACTCACTCTGCACTCACACTCTGCACTCTGTACTCACACTCTGCACTCACACTCTGCACTCTGTACTCTGCACTCTGCACTCACCACTCTGCACTCACCACTCTGCACTCACCACTCTGCACTTACCCCTCTGCACTCTGCACTCACTACTCTGCACTCACTACTCTGCACTCACTACTCTGCACTCTGCACTCACTACTCTGCACTCACTACTCTGCACTCACCACTCTGCACTCACTACTCTGTACTCTGCACTCACTACTCTGCACTCACTACTCTGCACTCACTACTCTGCACTCACTACTCTGCACTCTGCACACTCACTCTGCACTCTGCACACTCACTCTGCACTCACTACTCTGCACTCACTACTCTGCACTCACTACTCTGCACTCACTACTCTGCACTCTGCACTCACTACTCTACACACTCACTACTCTGCACTCACTACTCTGCACTCACTACTCTGCACTCTGCACTCACTACTCTGCACTCTGCACTCACCACTCTGCACTCACTACTCTGCACTCTGCACTCACTACTCTGCACTCTGCACTCACCACTCTGCACTCACCACTCTGCACTCACTACTCTGCACTCACTACTCTGCACTCTGCACTCTGCACTCACTCCTCTGCACTCTGCACTCACTACTCTGCACTCTGCACTCACTACTCTGCACTCTGCACTCACTACTCTGCACTCACCACTCTGCACTCACCACTCTGCACTCACCACTCTGCACTCACTACTCTCTGCACTCACTACTCTGCACACACCACTCTGCACTCACCACTCTGCACTCACCACTCTGCACTCACTACTCTGCACTCACCACTCTGCACTCACCACTCTGCACTCACCACTCTGCACTCACTACTCTGCACTCTGCACTCACTACTCTGCTCTCTGCACTCACTACTCTGCACTCTGCACTCACTACTCTGCACTCACAACTCTGCACTCACTACTCTGCACTCACTACTCTGCACTCACTACTCTGCACTCTGCACACTCACTCTGCACTCTGCACACTCACTCTGCACTCACACTCTGCACTCTGTACTCACACTCTGCACTCACACTCTGCACTCTGTACTCTGCACTCTGCACTAACCACTCTGCACTCACCACTCTGCACTCACCACTCTGCACTTACCCCTCTGCACTCTGCACTCACTACTCTGCACTCACTACTCTGCACTCACTACTCTGCACTCTGCACTCACTACTCTGCACTCACTACTCTGCACTCACCACTCTGTACTCACTACTCTGTACTCTGCACTCACTACTCTGCACTCACTACTCTGCACTCACTACTCTGCACTCTGCACTCACTCCTCTGCACTCTGCACTCACTCCTCTGCACTCTGCACTCACTACTCTGCACTCTGCACTCAACACTCTGCACTCACCACTCTGCACTCACCACTCTGCACTCACTACTCTCTGCACTCACTACTCTGCACTCACCACTCTGCACTCACCACTCTGCACTCACCACTCTGCACTCACCACTCTGCACTCACCACTCTGCACTCACTACTCTGCACTCACCACTCTGCACTCACCACTCTGCACTCTGCACTCTGCACTCACTACTCTGCACTCTGCACTCACTACTCTGCTCTCTGCACTCACTACTCTGCACTCTGCACTCACTACTCTGCACTCACAACTCTGCACTCACTACTCTGCACTCACTACTCTGCACTCACTACTCTGCACTCTGCACACTCACTCTGCACTCTGCACACTCACTCTGCACTCACACTCTGCACTCTGTACTCACACTCTGCACTCACACTCTGCACTCTGTACTCTGCACTCTGCACTCATCACTCTGCACTCACCACTCTGCACTCACCACTCTGCACTTACCCCTCTGCACTCTGCACTCACTACTCTGCACTCACTACTCTGCACTCACTACTCTGCACTCTGCACTCACTACTCTGCACTCACTACTCTGCACTCACCACTCTGCACTCACTACTCTGTACTCTGCACTCACTACTCTGCACTCACTACTCTGCACTCACTACTCTGCACTCTGCACACTCACTCTGCACTCTGCACACTCACTCTGCACTCACTACTCTGCACTCACTACTCTGCACTCACTACTCTGCACTCTGCACTCACTACTCTACACACTCACTACTCTGCACTCACTACTCTGCACTCACTACTCTGCACTCTGCACTCACTACTCTGCACTCACCACTCTGCACTCACTACTCTGCACTCTGCACTCACTACTCTGCACTCTGCACTCACCACTCTGCACTCACCACTCTGCACTCACTACTCTGCACTCACTACTCTGCACTCACTACTCTGCACTCTGCACTCACTCCTCTGCACTCTGCACTCACTACTCTGCACTCTGCACTCACTACTCTGCACTCTGCACTCACTACTCTGCACTCACCACTCTGCACTCACCACTCTGCACTCACCACTCTGCACTCACCACTCTGCACTCACTACTCTCTGCACTCACTACTCTGCACACACCACTCTGCACTCACCACTCTGCACTCACCACTCTGCACTCACCACTCTGCACTCACCACTCTGCACTCACTACTCTGCACTCACCACTCTGCACTCACCACTCTGCACTCACCAGTCTGCACTCACTACTCTGCACTCTGCACTCACTACTCTGCTCTCTGCACTCACTACTCTGCACTCTGCAATCACTACTCTGCACTGACAACTCTGCACTCACTACTCTGCACTCACTACTCTGCACTCACTACTCTGCACTCTGCACACTCACTCTGCACTCTGCACACTCACTCTGCACTCACACTCTGCACTCTGTACTCACACTCTGCACTCACACTCTGCACTCTGCACTAACCACTCTGCACTCACCACTCTGCACTCACCACTCTGCACTTACCCCTCTGCACTCTGCACTCACTACTCTGCACTCACTACTCTGCACTCTGCACTCACTACTCTGCACTCACTACTCTGCACTCACCACTCTGCACTCACTACTCTGTACTCTGCACTCACTACTCTGCACTCACTACTCTGCACTCACTACTCTGCACTCTGCACACTCACTCTGCACTCTGCACACTCACTCTGCACTCACACTCTGTACTCTGTACTCACACTCTGCACTCTGCACTCACCACTCTGCACTCACCACTCTGCACTCACTACTCTGCACTCACTACTCTGCACTCACTACTCTGCACTCACTACTCTGCACTCACCACTCTGCACTCACAGCTCGGCACTCACCACTCTGCACTCACCACTCTGCACTCACTACTCTGTACTCTGCACTCACTACTCTGCACTCTGCACTCACTACTCTGCACTCTGCACTCACTACTCTGCACTTACTACACTGCACTCTGCACTCACTACTCTGCACTCTGCACTTATTACTCTGCACTCACTACTCTGCACTCTGCACTCACTACTCTGCACTCTGCACTCACTACTCTGCACTCACTACTCTGCACTCACTACTCTGCACTCACTACTCTGCACTCACTACTCTGCACTCTGCACTCACTACTCTGCACTCACTACTCTGCACTCTGCACTCACTACTCTGCACTCACTACTCTGCACTCACAACTCTGCACTCACAACTCTACACTCACAACTCTGCACTCACTACTCTGCACTCTGCACTCACTACTCTGCACACTCACTACTCTGCACTCACTACTGTGCACACTCACTCTGCACACTCACTCTGCACACTCACTACTCTGCACACTCACTCTGCACTCTGCACTCTGCACTCACACTCTGCACACTCACTACTCTGCACACTCACTACTCTGCACTCACTACTCTGCACTCACTACTCTGCACTCTGCACTCACTACTCTACACTCACTACTCTGCACTCACTACTCTGTACTCTGCACACTCACTCTGCACTCTGCACTCTGCACTCTGTACTCTGCACACTCACTCTGCACTCTGCACTCACTACTCTGCACTCTGCACTCACTACTCTGCACTCTGCACACTCACACTCTGCACTCACTACTCTGCACTCTGCACCCACTACTCTGCATACTCACTCTGCACTCACTACTCTGCACTAACTACTCTGCACTCACTACTCTGCACTCACTACTCTGCACTCACAACTCTGCACTCTGCACACTCACTCTTCACACTCACTCTGCACTCACACTCTGCACTCTGCACTCACTACTCTGCACTCTGCACACTCACTCTGCACTCACACTCTGCACACTCACTCTGCACTCACTACTTCACACTCTGCACTCTGCGCACTCTGCACTCACACTCACCTTCTGCCTCACATAGGGATGAAGTGAGCGCAGTAGGCGTGAAGTTCGCCAGGGGCGCGCACGTCGCCAGGGGCGTGCACACGTGCACTGCCTGAGAGGACAAGGAGCCCCCACGGTGTGGACCGGCCCGAGGCCCGATGCAGGCCGCAGTTACAGCGACCTCATGGATGGCGGACGCTTCGGATCTGCAGGGTGCTCCCAGAGTCGAGGGATCTCATCCAGTTCTGCATTCTTATGCGAGAAGCCCCTGCGGTGGCAGCAGACGTCAGGAGTGGCGGCTGAGACCGCTGATGCGGTAAGTGGGGCTTAATTGTGGGGGGAGGCGGCGGCGTGTGTGTGTGTGTGTGTGTGGGGGGGGGGGCGGCGATGTGTGTGTGTGTGTGTGTGTGCGCCTGTGTGTGTATGCTGTGTGTAAGCGTGTTTGTGAGTGCCTTTGGCCTTCAGTAATGCTGTGTGTGTGTGCACATGCGCGCAAAGCGTGTCCACATACTCTAAGCGGCTCGTGCACCTGTCTGTCTCCCTTGGGAGGCATTTTAACAACAATAGGTCTCGCTGCCGAGACCTAATAAAACAAGTGTAACAAATCGGTCACACCCATTCAGCAGGGTAGAGGTAAGGTGTAGTTTGTGGAAGGGTGGTGGAGTCATTTGGAGGACACTTTCGTAAATGTATTACTAAAGAATGGTGTATCTGCTCAGTGTCATTTACAGACTTCACATTTTCAATTGAAATGACCAATAAATTTGCACAGACGTACAGTTGTATTGATAAAACCATATATAAAGCACAAATGATAATAGTGGAAAACGGGTTTCAGTGTATATTCATCATTTGCGTATCACCAAGTGTCTCGGTTCGTTTTGATCATATTAAAATCTTTGTTCCATCACACTTCACAACTATAAAAATGTGCCTCATTTGAGCTTTCCTTGCTGCTAGTGTATCGTGAAATAATGGTACAGTCCATTTACAGATACTTAAATCTTGTTGCAAGTTAGGAAAAAAATGGGCACCCTACCGCCTTTCCTTTCATACTCCCTATACCACAGCAATATTGTGACATAGGTCACTTTATAAAATCTTTTCACTTTGCAGTCATAAGATGAAAAGTAAAAATCAATATCCCTTTTACAAAAATGAGAAGCATTTTGTCAGAAGACATAACCTGACATTTGACCCCTATCTTTGAACGCTTTGCAAATGCAACAAGATAAAAGCTAAATGTAAAGGCATGTTTAGCGTTCATTCACTTTCGGAAATCCAGCATGCTTATTTTGGGGGTGCTGTAACACCACCCTGACGGCTTTGCTATCAGAGAATCGTCTCCCTAAAGTAAGTGCTGTGGACCCGCTATCAACCACTGGCACAAAGTAGGTACTGGCACTGTAACAGGTAACCTGTTGCTTCATAAAAGTGCCAATACTCTACCATAAGAAGTAAGAAGCCTACGCAGAAGTGTGTGCGCCTTGCCAGTCAAATTAAAGGAGGACAGGTAATCGTCACCTGACAGTACCTACCCAGTTATCGTGCTATGATAGGACCCCGGTCTACAACTCCGACCTTGAGTATAATGACGACTAATAGTTGAACTTGCGGCGAAATTCCGTCTCTTAACGAAGGTACCACACTGCCCTCTGCAGGAAACATTCAACAGGTCAGCGTGCAGCCAAAGCCCAATCTTAAACAAGCTGTGAGCGTGCACGTCCCGAAACCGGACGTTCGGGAGCGTCAAGGCTGTCTCGCGGTGGCTGCAGAAGTCAGGAGGGGCGACTGAGGACGTCGATGCGGTGAGTGGGGTTTAGTTGTAGGGGGGGGTGGGTGTGTGTGTGTATGTATGTATGTATGTGTATGTGTGTATATGTGCATGTGCGTGTCTGTGTGTGTGTTCAGGTGGGGCTGCGTGCGTGATTGAGAGAGGCGCTGTGTGAATGTGGGACAGACAGGAGATGTGCACGGCGCCGGGAGGCTGGACATGCGCGTCCACGATGTTAAATCTACGCGCGTGCCCAGATCTGTCTCCCTTGAGACCGAACTCGGCTGCAATAGGTCTCGATGCCGAGACCTAAAAAGGGTGTTGGGAGGGGTTTAGCGAGGGACAAATACCCACCCACAAAAGAGTAAGATCATTGCCACTCAAAACTGCACTTCTAAAGAAACGAGAGTCAAAAACGACCCAAAACAGTAATAAATCTGCTTCTATTCAGACCTGGAGAAAGTCCAGCGCCACACATGGCCAACCACTGGTTCTTCAACACATTCCCTCAGAAAATAATGGAGCCAAAAAATAACTATAGGTGTGTATTGCAAAATAAAGGTTTTTTTTGTGCCTTTTTGAAGATACTAATTACTAGAGCTTTGTATAAAATCCTGTGGAATGTGTTTTTGTTTTTCATCATACAATCTTTATATATTTTGAAAGCATATCATGTTGAATTTTATTTAAAAAATCGTGTTTTTTTTAAAATTAAGATATTTTTCCTAAAACCAAATCCTGGTGAATGTTAGAACAAGGATAAATAATTACCTTTTTCTTAAATGCCAATGCACTTGAATTATATAACAAGGCTTACAACACACGGAAAGTGGTTCGGCAACCAATCGGAGAACTCTCTATTTACTCTTACTTTAGCTTTCAGTGCCCAATAAAGTGCAAATGGTCCATCTGATAATCCTACCTCCAAGCTCCATCTTAGATAGCACATTTTCTATGAATTCCCAGTCAAGCCTATCCTTTGCCATTTTGACATCGATTGATAATTGCACCAGCTTAACCCCTTGTGTGCTGGTGACGCAACCACTCCGTCACCAGCCACGGACGCGCTGTGCTGGTGACGGAGTGGTTCCGTCACGGCGCTGCCGCGACGGAACCACTCCGTCACCAGCTGCTGCGATTCCGCGCCTGCGCGGCGTGTTCTATTAAGTGGGCGTGGCCCTGACGGAACCACTCCGTCACAAGCACAACGCGCCCGTCGCTCGTGACGGAGCGGTTCCGTCATGAGCATGGCAGCGCCGCGCGGCCCCACTCTCCCCCAGCGCCGCGGCAGAATTACCGACGCGGCCAAGGGGTTAAAGGGAAATTTTAACGAACACTGACAAAGCCAAGAGGCCTGACTTAGTGTTACAAGAGAAAAGCTTCAGCATTGGCAGACAAAACTGTGTGATTGTTTAAGATTATAATTGAATACAGCTGTTATTTGCAAATAACTATGCTGTTAAAGAGTGTGTGTATGTAAACACTAAGGATGGAAGAATGCACTTATGGTGTCAGAGCAAGGAAAAGGCTTAAGATTAAGTTGCACTTAGTGTTTTGCTGCAGAAAGGTACATTGCACAGGACTGCATGGAGCCCATAGTTCATGTTTGTTTTACCAGTGTTTAATTGAAAAAAAGTGCAAGGGCCCAAAGTTTTCAATAGGGGTCCATCACCAGTGCTGCTGAGTGCTAGGATTGTCGAATACCAAGACTGACTAGTTTTTACTCCACCTCAGGGCTCTTTTTTCAGCCACCCTACAATTCCTGTCTCTTTATTTTCTCACAGGTTCTTTTTCATTCCTTCTTTCACCGTTTGTCACTCTTTCCCTATCTTTTTTCCTAATTCTTTTTCTTTCTCTTGCTCTGGGTCAAAGTCTAAGGAAAAATGTGTTCCAGTTCCAAAAAAATGAGTGCTGGTTCTGTACACCTGCAATTGCAAGTATTTTATAGACTACCGATAAATGTGGACATCTATTTACCAAATTGCCTGGATAGTTGCAGTTAAACCAGTGCTTAATTTGTGCCAGTGTTTGCTGGTGCTGGACACCAGCACTTAATTGTTAACACCACCATTTACTTATGCCAATTCACCACATGGTGGGGCTGTCTCTCTATTTTTAAACGGAGCACATCAGTTTAACAATTAAATACATATTTATAAAATAATTCTAGCACTTTCAGGTCATTCTTACAGATTTGGGTAGTTAGGAATTGTCCAAACTGTCACATTCATAGGAGTGTGATGTTTAGTAGAGAGCTTTTATACTGGCATGCTACAGGAATGGCAGGTTACGTTGGTAGTGCAAGCTGTAGTTGCTTCCTGAGCAATACCTTGGGCCCTGGCACGTATGTATTTACAAATTAAGCACAGAGTGAAAAGCTTTGACCGTAGGCCATCAATGACATTGTTGGCCCCTCACCTCGCCCCACACGTAATTTACAACTGTTTGTTGCTGAGGGGGTCAGAGGAAGGTCAAGGAGTGCTAAGTTCAGACAAGGTGGCTTGTTTTCACCTTGATTTCTTTATGTTTCCTCTACTGCTTTCATTATTCATGACAGGGGTATCAAAGAGCATGCTTGGGATAGTAGCACTAACCTTTACAGCCGCGCATGCACTGTCATGGCCCATGAAGTAGTTGGAAATCGCTTAATTTATTCAATTTTCTTCAAAACCTGCAAGTGTCGTTGCTCTTTATTATTTTGTTTCTGTTTCATAGTCTAAGGGCCTGATTATGAGCTCCTCGTAATTTTATGACCCATGCATAACCTCCTGTTTACTCATGGATTACAATTACAAGTGTGAAGGTATTTAACGCATCAATTAATTATTGAATGCATTAGATAACTCAACCTTTGTTAAACTTCAGCAGGTCAAAATTAAACAGGCGAAAACATATGGTATTTACTGTATCATGCAGATTTTGGTGCATTGTAACCCAAATTCTGCATCTTATTTCCTAGAAACTCGAAACAGGAGCTATTTATCTCACCCGATAAATGATGAGCCTTGTGCTATCGTTATTTGCCAGGTGTGATAAATCACAACTATATTGTAATCAGGCCCTAAGTGTTAAACAAAGCATGCCTTTCTGGCAGAGGATAACAACATCCCAGGTTGTGGCATATCTGAAGGACAGGAAAGCAACACTCTTCTGAGTAGACAAGAGCTGAAATTTTTTCTCAGCCAGACATAAAAAGAGATAACATACTAAATTATTTGCAGCCTTGTTTTAAATATAGCAGAAGCAAAAATAAATGTTTATATTTTTTACCAAACGGCTGATAATAACAATACTTAGGGCCTGATTTAGACTTCGGGGTTTGGGTTACTCTGTCACAACGGTGATGGATATCCCGTCCACCGAAATATAAATCTTATATTATCCTATGGGATTTATATTTCGGCAGATGGGATTTCTGTCACTGTTGTGACCGAGTAACGCGTCCGCTGAAATCTAAATCAGGCTCTTAGAATAACATGACTTTGAATACCGCTTCAGAATGTAGTTCTGCCGTTTCTAAGCACTGAGGGCCGAAATGTGCTAAATTAACCTATACCTCATAGAGGTTTTGCTTGTGTGTGCCAGTGGCGGCCGGTAAAGTACGGGTGTAAGGAGGCGGGGGTGGGGGTGGGAGACGAAAAAAATGTAATTCATTTACCTGATCGACGTGTTTCTCCTCCATCTCTACCACATCGTCTCTCCTCCGCTCCTCAACCAGGGAGCACCCGGGCTCCCCTAAGCCAATCACAACGCTGCAATGAAGCATTGTGATTGGTTCCCCTAAGCCAATCACAACCCTGCAATGCAGTGTTGTGATTGGTCTGAGTGCCGTGGTTCGGTGTTAAAACGGGGAATGGGAGCCTGAGCAAATTCTCCACCCATGCTGCAATTCAGCCAAGGTGGAGAACATGCAAAGTGCGCTTGAGGTTTGGTTGGGCCAAGACGGCCTTCCAAACCATCATGCGCACTTTAGAGGGCAGCAACCAATGATCCTTTCAGATGCAACAGGAGTCAATCCCTCCCCTGCCCTAACCTGGAGATACTAAAAATAAAATGATAACCTATGTTATTATCATTTATTTTTATATTTTACACTACTCCACGAGCAGTGAGGTGACGTTCCTCGGCCATAATGGAGGAGGCGCCACTGGTGTGTGCCCAGCTGACAGATTTCCCAGATGTGCCTATTGCTTGTTCTCCACACACCTTTCAGATGCAGACTAAAAGGCAAATGGTGACTCGTAAAGGCACAGATGGCCACAAAAGGCAAATGTGGCCACGAGGGAGAAGCCACTCACAGCGAATGAAGCACAGGCCTCAAATCTTCTCTCAAAATGTCCTTGTAACTGCAGTGCATCAGATTACACACTCAGTAGCTTGGGTGCCAGGTTTCAGAATGCGTGGCCACCATCACCTTTGCTACTACAGGGATCTGCAAGGTTGCTACAAATGTTTGATCTGAAATGTCGCTTTAAGACCGGAGACATCAGTTCGTTCTTTGCCACGTATGGATTAGCTACTGATTTATTTGTATGTATCGCAAGGTGCCGCCAAGTGGTTTCCAGCCCCTGATTGCTTTTTGTCTTAAGTACTAAGGTTAATGTTTTAAATTGCATTCTATTTTCAGTTGTCTGTCAAGTTGATGCTGTCAGAGTGGTGTAATGTTTTAGAAGAGAGAAGAGGAAGCACATAAAAGACAGAATGGATGGGAAAAAGAGACAAAGGAAGGAAGACAGATGTGCAGTGTTGACAGGCCCACCTTTTTATATGCGGAGTTCTCTCCCCCAACAGCAGAGTCTCTGCACTCGTACACTTACTATTAACTCATATTTTGTGAATAGCAAAAAAATAGTAAACATACACAGAAGTGTAAGCTTCCCTTTGTGTATCAGGCCCTAAGTGTTCCTAGGATAAAGTGCAGTGTGGTGTTCTAGTGCCACGCAGTGCTCCACAATGTGGTGCATTAGTGCTCCTCAGATGCAGTGAGGTGTTTTGGGTTTGTGTCCATAAAAGCAGAGTTGTTGTCAGGAGGTGAGGGTTGCACACCTGATTGTCAATGCCACTCCCTAACATCCTCCGTTATAAATTTCTGTAAATGTCTCTAAGAACCGGCTCCCAAGTACATTCCCAGAGACGAGTGGGTAGGGTTGAAAACATCATGAAGATTAGATCCCAAAGCTCTGGAATGACCTGCCCTTGCTGGAAGAGGAACTAACATTCAGGAAAAACTCAAGACATGGTTATTCTCCCAGTAACCTCATATCGGCAGAGTTACCCTGTTTAGTACTCTCTATCAGTGCGGGGAAGCCCTAGGGCACAGTGGTGACAGAATCCTCGCACTCGTGTTTGTGTTGAAATTCAAGTCTAGTGAATTAAATGTATGTTGGTGCTCAATGAGATCTCCCTTCCGGGTCGTGGGACCCAAGTAACAAATGACGGTAGCGCTATTCCTGCAGGGAATAACGCCCTCAATAAGCACTCAAAAATAATGTTCCTTAGGACAGTGTTTTGTTCCTTTCAATAAAGTTTTATTCAAAAAGTTACATTTTTTAGTAAATCATAAATTCTTCAATCTCGTAGTCATCTTTACAGATCAAAATCAAGCGCCCAATGCATTTCGGGCAATATGCCCTTCTTCAGGGGCATAGTATTCTGTTGAGGACAAAGCACAACTGTAATACGATCATTTAAACAAATGTATGCAAAACAAATTATTTTGAATCATTTTAAATCAAGTCTCTCTCTTAGAGTACCTTATATCCCTTTCCTGATATAATACTTACAATTCAAGCACAATCTCTGTGGACCCATGAGAAAAATCAACATAAAGGTTGGCGTGAAGGGCATATTAATGATTGAACCAGTCATGTGGCACGGTCAAGTTTAATACATTACTGTGGGTTAATTGTGTGAAACAAGCGGTACATTGATTATAATACCTGGATTGTAGCACGTCACGTCGGCTAATGGAGTTTCAATAGTAGCCGGAAAAAAACATGTGAATAACCTGTAATACATACGTAACCACAGTTCAGAACTGAAATGGTTGAAGCGTAACAAAATCGTGAATTGAATTGAAAAACTTACGTACCGATGTCAATAAACAGCACGAAGCTTGAAGAGTGCTTTTGAAATTATTCGAATCGTTTTCCTAAAACATAAGTAAGACGGAGTGTTGGGTTGCGCTATGCAAATAAGTATAGCACACACATAGCGTGTTGCTTGTAGTCGCCCATCGTTTTACCTAAAGAAGCTTACCGTAAGAACAACGGATTTCAAAGTGAAGGTACCGGCGGTATCCTAAAAGGTCCCGAACGACGGTGAGGACGCGGGTAAAAAGGAACCCGCGGAACTGCCATATTTAACCCGGAAGTTCCTGTCAACAAGCAAGGCTTGCGAGTCACAAACATGAACAACAAACTATTTCGTGGAGAAAAGTGCACCATCCAAGATGGCGTAGCTCGATAAAAGCGGGTATAAACAATTATAAAAAAGTGATTAAAGGCACGGGTCGATTTAAGTCAGTAAATTGTACTCAGAGAGTGTAAACGCAATACTCTACTGTCAAAGATAATAGTCAGAAAGTCAAAGTGTGTGTGAAGACTGTCAGGATTTTTGGGAAGCACAACCTCAAAGTACATGAAGTAATGTTACAGTATACAGCATACAACATGCACACTTATAGTGAAATAGTATATATCATCATTTCAATCTTAAATAAAGCAATTTAGGTCCATACGATCATTGAGACCTTTTGGTTGACATGTATTCAAGTAAGATATCCAAAACACTTCTCTCCGTAAGAGATGTTGTGAATTGTCTCGGCCTGGTAATACTGGAACTGTTTCCAAAATTAAAAAGCGTAGCTGGCTGGGAGTGTGATTATTGTTATTGAAATGGCTTGCCAAAGGTGATTTGAGATTTTTAGTTCGAATGCTGCTCTTGTGTTCAATTATACGTGTCTTAATTTTTCGCTCAGTTTTCCCGACGTAAGCCAGGCCACACGGGCATTTGATGAGGTATATGACATTCCGACTGTCACATGTTGCAGTTACACGTAAAGGAATGGTGATGCCTTTACTAGGATGTTTCATCTCCTTTCCCTTAATTATGGCATTGCAATTTCCGCAGTTTAGACAAGGGATTGTCCCTTTGAATGAGTCTTGTCTTTCCGGTGTTTTTCTGTTCAGAATTTCTCTTATGTTTCCTGATCTTTGGTATGCAAACCTCGGGGGATGCTGAAAAATGTTATTGAAGTCATCCTCCATCGATAATAGAGACCAGTTTCTCAATATTATTAGTTTAATTTCGGAACTTTCGTTTGAATATTTCGAAACAAACACCATTCTGTCTTGGGTAGATGATTTCCGTTGTGATTGTAATAGAACCCGTCGGTCTAATTTATTCATTTTTAGTGTTGCTTCCTCTAGAATGCCTTGGGGGTATCCTCGCTCACTGAATTTATTGATACATGTTTTGACACTCAAATTCAAAGATTCGTCAGTGGAAGAAATCCGTTTTATTCTTAATAGTTGAGAGTACGGCAAATGTCTTTCGAGTGAGGGTTGGTGAAAGCTGTGGATGTGCAACAAATTGTTGCGGTCTGTGGCTTTTGTGAAAACACTAGTGTCCAATTTTCCATCATTTTTTGTAATTTGTACATCCAAAAATGATATTTGGCTATTTTGTATGTTGTGTGTAAATTTTATTTGATCATTTACATGATTAAGGCCTTCTATTGCATGCAACAGTTCAGGTTGTGTACCTTTCCAAAGGATAAATATGTCGTCGATGTATCTCCTGTAAAGTACAAGATTCTCTGTCCAGCACTCCTTATTCAAGATGTTGTCTAGCTCAAACCGGTACATGAATAAAGTTGCATACGCCAGTGCGGCGCAATTGCCCATAAATGTTCCAGAGCTTTGAATAAAGTATTGATCTTGCCACGTAAAATAACTGTGGTATAGTATGAAGTTCAGTAGTTCCATAATGAATACTTTCAATCCTTCCTCCATGTCTGATGTCATTAAGAATGAAGCAGTAGCATCTAGTCCCAAATTATGGGGGATTGACGTGTATAAAGCTTGCACATCAATTGTGCATAAAAGCATGTCATTAGTGAACTGTGATTTGTGGTTCTCCAAAATGGTAAGAAAGTGCGTAGTGTCCTTTATATAAGTTGTCATTGATTGTACTAATGGTTACAAGTGTTTGTCAATGTAACGTCCAATGGGTTCATGAATGGAGTTTATTGTTGAAACTCCCAACGTTGAATTTTACAATGAGCGAGTTAATGAACATGAAAATGACAGTAACACCTATTATAAAGTGGATCAAAATCCTACCAAACAATTCATGGAAATACTGGTAAATCTCATTGATAAAACTGTGGAATTGGGAGTTATCGGACTGAAAGAGAAACAATATCTTATCAAAACCAATCCATCCACACCTTACATATACATGCTACCAAAGGTGCATAAACACCCTACGCACCCACCTTGCAGGCCTATTGTTTCAACAATAAACTGGAGGAAGGATTGAAAGTATTCATTATGGAACTACTGAACTTCATACTATACCACAGTTATTTTACGTGGCAAGATCAATACTTTATTCAAAGCTCTGGAACATCTATGGGCAATTGCACCGCACCGGCGTATGCAAATTTATTCATGTACCGGTTTGAGCTAGACAACATCTTGAATAAGGAGTGCTGGACAGAGAATCTTGTACTTTACAGGAGATACATCGACGACATATTTATCCTTTGGAAAGGTACACAACCTGAACTGTTGCATGCAATAGAAGGCCTTAATCATGTAAATGATCGAATAAAATTTACACACAACATACAAAATAGCCAAATATCATTTTTGGATGTACAAATTACACAAAATTATGGAAAATTGGACACTAGTGTTTTCACAAAGCCACAGACCGCAACAATTTGTTGCACTTCCACAGCTTTCACCAACCCTCAATCAAAAGACATTTGCCGTACTCTCAACTATTAAGAATAAAACGGATTTCTTCCACTGACGAATCTTTGAGTTTGAGTGTCAAAACATGTATCAATAAATTCAGTGAGCGAGGAAACCCCCAAGGCATTCTAGAGGAAGCAACACTAAAAATGAATAAATTAGACCGACGGGTTCTATTACAATCACAACCTAAATCATCTACCCAAGACAGAATGGTGTTTGTTTCGAAATATTCAACCGAAAGTTCCAAAATTAAACTAATAATATTGAGAAACTGGTCTCTATTATCGATGGAGGATGACTTCAATAAAATTTTTCAGCATCCCCCGAGGTTTGCATACCAAAGATCACGAAACATAAGAGAAATTCTGAACAGAAAAACACCGGAAAGACAAGACTAATTCAAAGGGACAATCCCTTGTCTAAACTGCGGAAATTGCAATGCCATAATTAAGGGAAAGGAGATGAAACATTCTAGTAAAGGCATCACCATTCATTTACGTGTAACTGCAACATGTGACAGTCGGAATGTCATATACCTCATCAAATGCCCGTGTGGCCTGGCTTACGTCGGGAAAACTGAGCGAAAAATTAAGACACGTATAATTGAATACAAAAGCAGCATTCGAACTAAAAATCTCAAATCACCTTTGGCAAGCCATTTGAATAACAATAATCACACTCCTAGCCAGCTACGCTTTTTAATTTTGGAAACAGTTCCAGTATTACCAGGCCGAGACAATTCACAACATCTCTTACGGAGAGAAGTGTTTTGGATATCTTACTTGAATACATGTCAACCAAAAGGTCTCAATGATCGTATGGACCTAAATTGCTTTATTTAAGATTGAAATGATGATATATACTATTTTACTATAAGTGTGCATGTTGTATGCTGTATACTGTAACATTACTTCATGTACTTTGAGGTTGTGCTTCCCAAAAATCCTAACAGTCTTCACACACACTTTGACTTTCTGACTATTATCTTTGACAGTAGAGTACTGCATTTACACTCTCTGGGTACAATTTACTGACTTAAATCGACCCGTGCCTTTAATCACTTTTTTATAATTGTTTATACCCGCTTTTATCGAGCTACGCCATCTTGGATGGTGCACTTTCTCCACGAAATAGTCCGTTGTTCATGTTTGTGACTCGCAAGCCTTGCTTGTTGACAGGAACTTCCGGGTTAAATATGGCAGTTCCGCGGGTTCCTTTTTACCCGCGTCCTCACCGTCGTTCGGGACCTTTTAGGATACCGGCGGTACCTTCACTTTGAAATCTGTTGTTCTTACGGTAAGCTTCTTTAGGTAAAACGATGGGCGACTACAATCAACACGCTATGTGTGTGCTATACTTGTTTACATACCGCAACCCAACACTCTGTCTTACTTATGTTTTAGGAAAACGATTCGACTAATTTCAAAAGCACTCTTCAAGCTTTGTGCTGTTTATTGACATCGGTACGTAAGTTTTTCAATTGAATTCACGATTTTGTTACGCTTCAACCATTTCAGTTCTGAACTGTGGTTACGTATGTATTACAGGTTATTCACATGTTTTTTTCCGGCTACTACTGAAACTCCATTAGCCGACGTGACGTGCTGCAATCCAGGTATTATAATCAATGTACCGCTTGTTTCACAGAATTAACCCACAGTAATGTATTAAGCTTGACCGTGCCACATGACTGGTTCAATCATTAATATGCCCTTCACGCCAACCTTTATGTTGATTTTTCTCATGGGTCCACAGAGATTGTGCTTGAATTGTACGTATTATATCAGGAAAGGGATATAAGGTACTCTAAGAGAGAGACTTGATTTAAAATGATTCAAAATATTTTGTTTTGCATACACTTGTTCAAATGATCGTATTACAGTTGTGCTTTGCCCTCAACAGAATACTAGGCCCCTGAAGAAGCGCACATTGCCCGAAATGCATTGGGCGCTTGATTTTGATTTGTAAAGATGACTACGAGATTGAAGAATTTGATTTACTAAAAAATTGAACTTTTTGAATAAAACTTTATTGAAAGGAACAAAACACTGTCCAGAGAAGCCCTAGGGCAGCCATGCGCTTTACAAATCCTAAACATAAACATAAAAATAAAGGAGCTGGAGTCTCTGGTTCACAGTTGAGGAGGTGTGAGCGAGTGCTCAAAGCCAAGGAAGTAGCTTAGTCAGTAGAATTCTTGGGGGATGAGCCTGAGATTTCCTAACAAGCACTGAAGAGTACCTTGCAAAAATCAGATGGCATAATGTGTGATGGGAGTGCTGGGTGGGTGGATTATGGATCATGAGGGTTATCGAGGAAACAGAAGTTTTTGTAGGGTCTCATTGTGGGCAAGTAAACATTATACTGAAAATTAAACAGTAGTTGTGAAGTTCCTCTGTATGCCAGGAGTTTGTTTAGGTCATGACTTGCTGGACTAGAAGGTGTCCTGCTCTATGGAACTTATGCTTATGTTTCGGATACTAATAAGGATGAAGACGAACATTGGAAGTGATGTGGGCCTAACCCGACTGGGGGCTGGCGTCAAAGACTTTAATAACAACAATATGGACCCATACATATTAAAGACACCTACATAGATAGACCCACATTGAGGATTTAATACCCAATAATTTTTCTAAATCCCCTAGGTGTGTTAATTAGCACTGATCCCTTAGGTCATGGTGTATTTTCTATAAAACGTCACAACAGGTCAGCTCTCACTCAAACAAAAGAAAAAGTGAGCAAAGAGAGAGTACCTCACAGTAACACCACCCGAGGGGGTTCCTAGCTGACAATTACCAGTTTACCTACTTCTCATCATCGGCCACTCTCTCTTTGTAGTGTGTAGAAAAAGAGGAAAAATGTGCCGTATTCCTAAATAATAATCGTGAAGTGCAACAATAGTGGACGTGACCAAAGTGTACACTATTCAAAAACTGTGTATGCGTGCACCAAGAACCCTAAAGAGAACCAGTGCATTTGGTTCCCAGAGTTAAAAATCTGGTGAGGCTTGCTGGCTATCCAACTTTATTCCACTACTGCAAGCCCTCACAATTAAAAATGGTTAACAATATACCATACTCATTTACTTAATACCAACATCTTTCATGCTCAACATGGCCAGTTCACTCCTGAACCGGGTTTGTGCTGATATTTTTCCTGGCATTAATAATCCTCCTGTAGGATGTGCTGCCCAGACAGGACACCATACCTCACAACTCACTTTTATTTGAAGAGTATCAAAGAATCCTTCAACTCATATGACTTCCCAACAAGTGAAATGGTCCGAGAGACCAGTATTATGACCTGCCCCAAAAGCTGTCTTCACTTTACATTCTTCTTTTAATGTCCATTCCCATCAGTGTTATAAAACTTCAAAGTATCACAGTTTCACCCTCACTAAAGTTTCAAACGGTTGAGAATGATGGAAAGGTTAGAAGGGATTATAGATTTTGTAGTCAGGTGTGAAGCACCATTTGCCATACTGATAAGATTTTTTAGCTCACAAACATACTACTGTATCATCATTACATCTGGCCCACCACCTGAAAAAACATAATGGAAACAGCACACCTCAAGAAGCTGTTTTATATCATATATAAAATAGAGGCATGCAGCAAGGTTAAAGACTCAACAGTACCTAACCGAAACTGACTTTCAGCATTTATTAGGAGGTGGCAGACGTCACAATCCCACTATAAAGCTATGCCCTTGGGCAAAGCCTTTGCTACAAAAGCTCGATTTGGTAACTTCTACAGGCCGTTAAACTGCTTCTCCCAAAGTACAGATGCTGACGAGCTCAAGGGTGATTTAGATACAAACTTCAAAAACATAACATAACATGTATTTGTAAAGCGCAGGAATCAAGGTGCTGAATAACAGATGTTTATTGCTACCTGACTCAATGGTACTCATTTTATTGAACTCAGATGGATGAAAGGCTGAGTGGACCCGCCAGAATTTGAACCTGTGACCATGAGATCAAACACAGGCCCCTACAATGCATAGATTAGTCCACTAAGCCATTAAGCGACCAGACGCCAAGCACAACAGAAGCAGAATGTATTTATTGGAGAGACACTATTCGGCGTTAACATGCACAAATGGAAGGGGAAAAAGTGTCAGGAAGTATATCACTGCAATAAGAAAATTCACCTTTTCATGTAAATTTGGGTCTCGCACAGGCAAAAGAACAAGAGATCAATTAATGTTAAAATGCAGGAGTGACAGGGTTAGAGAGAAACTGTGCTTAAAGGACGATCGTTCACTAAGAGAGGTTTTAGTGGTGGAAATAAGATTGAACTTTACCTAGCTTGTATTAAAATTCAAGAAGGACGATGGAAAGAAGGAGAAAGAAACATGAATTAGAGATAAGAAGCAACCTATGCAGGTAGTTGAGATAACAGGAAATTTACCAGAGTCTTTTACAGGTGTAGTGAGAATGTGCACATAGCTAGCTGGAGGGAGTGTCAGACGATAAAAACTATATGCCAAATCTGTAAAAAAGGATCACTATGACAAATATTTCCACAGGTCAGACTAATAAGAAAGCTAATTAAGTATCTGAACCGCAGAACATATTTGTTCTTCAAATCGGTGGTGGGAAGTGTAATATAGCTAAAGAAGTGGTAAAAATAGGGGGAGAAGATATAGAGATGGTGTTTGATTTGGGAACATGGCTTACACTTTCACCTACTGAAAGGTTCAAGGAGAGATTTGGAGAGAAAGTTATGGGGGTAAACGTATAAAACCTAAAGTATTTTTTGAAACAGTGATATAATTCAGAGGGAGAGAACAAAAAAACAAGATGTATATTTTTACTTAAGGGTGAATGTTTACACAATGGGACACACCAAAGACTACTGGGTATTACAATGAACTCCAATGCAGAAATCCAATACAACTGAATGCAGTGAATCTCGAAAGATGAATATCGTGACAGAATGTGCATACATATATAAGGAGAGTTTCAGGCTTTCTGAAAGTGCATGTTCATAAGAATACGTTCAAAAGGGGGTGTCATACAAATCATCAGCAAACGTACACAGATCCCAGTGAATGTGAAAGACAAGATGAAAGTAGAACTGGGCAGGTTGTAAAGTGAGGAGGTCATAGAAACAAAATCAAAGCCAAGGAATGGCTACCCCCTGTGGTAACGCGCCGAAAACCACAAGGGGAAATCAGACTCTGCAAAGATCTCAGGAGCTAAACAAGTGTCTCAAACATATACTTTGTTTGAGGTGCGGTCCAATTGTTTGTGTTATAAGTGTCTCATAGTGGACAAATATTCCCACCCACACATAATTGAGACAGCAACAATGTTGAAGGAAGCCAAAATATTCACACATTGGATTTTGCACCCATAAACCATCAGGTTCTACTACATGAAAAATTAAAGGACCTCACTACGTTTGGTGCACCCTTAGTCCTTGATAGGTTCATAAATGCCATTGGGCCTGGCGATGGCTGCATCAGCATTCCAAGCAGTTATGGAGAGATTATTTGGTGACGCTGAGGGAATACAATTCTTTCAAAACAATTTGCTTATAGTGGCGGAGAATGAAGAAGAACATCATTTCAGAGTTAGAGTGTTTCTGAACATTTCACAAAAAATAAACCAGCATTAAAGGAAATGGCTATGATTCTGAGTTTGTTGGAATTCGTATCCTTTTTATCTCACCAGATTAATAACAATGCCATTGGGTATTGTTATATGTCTGCTGCAATAAATAGCACCTATTTTGAGTTTCTGGGGAACAACATGCAGATTTTGGTGCAGCAGATGGTACAGCAAATACTGCACACGTTTTCCCTGATAAATTCCATCAGGTTTGAACTTCTGAAATTTAACAAAGGGTGAGATATTCAATGCACTCTGGAATAACCTGATGTGGTAAATACCACCCAATTTGTAATCTCAACCCTTGCACAAGCAAGGGTTTGCCCAAGGGTTGAAAACACGGATCCACTCATAATCTGGGCCTATGAAATGCTATTTTGTTAAGGACAAAATAGAATATCAAGGACAGGTAATCACAGGGAAAGGAGAGAATTCTAAAGAAAGTCATGTATCTGCTATGTATATAAACTGTCCAATACCACTAATAGGGAAGAATTATTATCATTCTTTGCTTTGACAGAGTTTTATAGCAGATTTAGCAAAGACAGCAAACATGAGAGCACTGCTTAAGAAAGGGGTAGAATTTGTATAGAAAAGGAATGCCAGGAAGTGATTTTATAATATCAAGATAGATTTGAAGAATGAACCCAGTTTGCAGGCTTTTGCTTCTATTTGGAAAGTGTCAACCTGGAATTCAAGCAATTTAAGACAACAATATGGAGATTAGTAAAGTCTATAGTTAAGCATTTTATTGTTTGAAGTTCGTGCAATATCTTCAACTGAAATAGTCTTTCTATAGCAACATGAAGCAATTAGTCTCATGAGGACTTCTTTTCCTCTTTTCTGGTTCCAATGTTCACTCCAGACTCCCTCCAGCTTCCTTCTCCCTCCCACAAGCAAGATGTCCTCTTAGAAAAGATCCAGATAAGTATTAGGGATCAGTCAAAAGTAAAAAGAAATAAAAATATAACTCTCACATAGCTCGTTTCTTTTCTACAATAATTTTCCCTTTTAGCGGAAGTCTTCTTTTCTTTATCCTTTCCATGTTTATGTATTATTTATCTCCTTTCTTTTCTACTTTTCCCTTCCTTCTTACCACTAGTAATTCAGTCGCATGTTCTTAATTTCTTCCATCTTATTTTCTCTATTTTCCCTTTCCTCCTTTTAACTGTTCTTTTCCTGAAGCTTGAGTCCGTTTAATCTTATTAGGATTTTAGCTAATTTAATTTTTGATAATTTGTTTCCAGTCAACAATAAAAAAAAGATAAGGCCATAAACAAAAGAAAAGCTCTTTCTTGCTTTTTCTTTGACATTCCCATCCCATTCCTTCCATGTCAGTTTTCGTTCACTGTGGGATAGCCACGGTCCATCCTCTGGCTGTGGCGCCACTGTGTGCCTTCAGTGGTGGAAGGGTAGTTGTCACCACACCTCACTTAACATGTTTTGCTGCTCTGCATCCTCCTCAAAGTTCGGGTCCTGTTGAGAGATTCTCTGCTGTGGTTGAGCAAAGTCCACCTCCTCCAGTTTCCTACTGCATAGTTCCTCATGTGCCAGTCAATAGAAAAATATGTGAGTTGGTATTATGTCCTCTCATTCGCTGTGCCCTCTGCGTTTTCATCAGCATCCTGAAGGGTCATATATGTGTGTCCTGCCGTGGTGTGCCAAACTTGTCTGTCTTTTGTGTTTCTTCCTTCCTTGTCTATGTTTCTCTCTCTCTCTCTCTCTCTATTGAGTCCTAAGTCTTTCTTAGTTTCCTACAGATCTCCTTGGAATGGAGGACTTGCAACCAAGCCCTTTTGTTCGGCTTTCCCCTCACAGAAAGACAGAGTGATGAGCTATGGACTAGAATAGTGAAAATGATCTAGGGTGATCTGAAATGGCAAGATTGTCTCCAATTCCTTGCAGATACAGAGGGGGGATAGACAGGATTTTCCCCCCGTCCATGGAGCCGATTACTTGTACTATTAGAAGAGAAGAGCTGGCAAAAGGAATATATCTTAATGGATATACTTAGGACCTCTTGTTATATACCGATGATGTGTGCTGTACCTTAAGAACTGCTGGGAACTAAATGATCCAGGGACTCACCTTGAAACACCTGCTTTGTTCTCCATGCCATATAAACCCAGCTCCTTGCGCATGTCCCACTCTCTTGTAAACTTGTTCCACACCAAGAAAGACAAGTGAAGATTAAGGAAAGGAATTTGTTGTGAAAGGTTGGGGTATCTAGGTGCTCTTGGTGCTATCATAACATAGGAGAAACAAATGGATGCTAGACTAAGTCAGTGTATTTTCAAGATCCTCCTAAACTTCCCTTAACCTGTATCTTGAATCTTTTATTCCAACCACCCCGCCCCTATTTGTGGACAGCAAGCGCCTTTCCTGTGGTTACTTTCTTGGACCTTCTCTGGGTATTCTTGTTTCACTTGGCAGGGTTCTCTTCAGATTCTCAGACTCAGTAAACGTTTCCACCCTTTTTTAAACTGAATCCTCAAAATTCAAATGACTGGCAAACATAATTATTCTCACATAATTGGTCTAGTAACAGTACTTTTCTACCAACAATGGGGTCGATTAGGATGGCGGACAGATTGCCCCCGCCGGGCTGGCGGTAGCCACCGCCGGCCCGGTGGGGGCAACCCATCCGCCATCCTCACAGAAATGACCCCTCGCCACATTAGGATGGCTGGGGGGTCCGCGGCGGATGCGGCAGCTGCGGAAAAGGTCTAATATGGTGGCAGTGTCTATCAGACACCGCCAGCCATATTAGGATGTGCCTTGTGGAATGCCTTTCCGTGGCGGCAATGCCGCCACGCAAAGGCATACGGTCTATGCTTTGGGGGCCCGTTGCGGGCCCCCATGGTGAAGGGGGGGTAGGGTTGCACATGGGGGTACCTATGGTACCCCCCTGCGTTTCAAAGTACAACATGGCAGGCACCGCGCGGTGCCTATCATGTTGTGCTTTGAAACGCACAATATGCATTTTTGGCATCGCGGTGGACGGTGCTTTCAGCACCGCCCGCCACACTGTTAAAAATGCGGGGGTGCATCCTAATTCGAGGCAAGGGACCTCCGCCCTTATGGCGGATGGTCCCTGCCCACGACAGGATGGCGGACGGACTTCCTATATGTTTCTACTAAACAAGACTTTACACTTACTAGTGATCTCTTAAAGGATACGTGGTCATCTGTTATTTCACAGATGGTTCCTGTTTAATTGTATATAATTTTGGAATTCATTTGTTTTCATGGACAACACTCTCTAATGCGCAGCACGCTGAGCTCCTTGCTTGCTTGGTATATGAAGTAACTCTTTTACTTTTGAGTGCCTCATTTTTAGTACCAACAAAAGATCTTTGAGAATGTGCAACTACTTTGATTCAAAATATCTTTAACTGGTATATGGAGTTTGAAAGATTCTCACGGTTGTGTCAAAACTGCTTTCGAAATCAGCGATAATTTAATATGTGCATTAAAACTTACTTGTGGCTTTTCTATTTATCTTTTTGATGAAGAGTGAGAAGCTGGTGAAGAACTCCCTCTTGCTCGAATTGATGAAGACTCTGGAAGCCCCTTGATGTGCCTTGATTAGCGGGAAGTCGTTGGTGAGCAGGTAAGTCTGGGATGAGCAACCTCCTTGTTGCTGCTCTGAAGGGCTCGGAGCACAGCATGGGCTTGCAGATGGATGTAGCTTAAATAGAAGCAGCGCCCAAGATGGCCGACGAGATTTGAAAACTCTTGCGAGATTTTGCGAGCTATGTGTTCTTGCAAGACCTCGTGAAGCCCAGATAAGTTTTACCAATTGCTTCGATTTCAGGATACCAATCGGGGGCTTGGTAGGAGCAGAGATATAATATTGATTAAAAAACAAAGTAGAAGGGATGAGAGATTCCTGAGGCTCTAGGGCTGACACATTACTATTAACATCTGAGGACTGGGTCTGAGATCAGACTCAGGGTTGATTTTCTTGACAGAAACACTGTCAGAGACCTTGCGACCTACCTTGAGCAGTTTGGCACACACTCTGATTTAAAATTAAATAAGAACAAGGCCTGTGTCTTTTCATTGGAACCATAGATGGGTGCCATTGTAGAGGACTCTAAGAAATTGGGTAATTAGTTGTGCAAGATGCGAGGCATGCACAAATAACATGCCCTCAATTATCTCCTTGTTGGGAAACAAGTACCCTATTGTAGCACTTTATTCTCACAGTGTAGCGAAGCAGAGTAGTCCAAGACCAACTCAGGGGAGTTGTTTTGGGCTAGTAGTCTCCATCCATAGGCAGCCGCAGCCGCTGCAGGTAAGAGTGGCGGGACGGTGGGGTCAGGTGAGGGGGGATTTCGAGAGACGACCACGAGGGAAAATTAATTTAATTAATTTCCCCTCTTGATCGTCTCTCGAAATCCCCCCTCACCTGGCCCCACCGCTCTTACCTGCAGTGGTCGTGGCTGTCCATAAGCATGAAACAACAAAACTTAATAAATCATTGCCCAGTCAGTGCTTTTTCTTTGAAAAAGGAAACGTGCATTTATTAAACACACACTAAATACTATGGGCCCCATTAGGATGGCAGGCGGATCGCCCCCGCCAGGCCGGCGATCCGCCCGCCATCCGTGCTGAAATTATCCCCCGCCTTATTATAATGGCTGGTGATCCGCGGTGGACGGAAAGACCGTCTTTATGGTGGCGGTGTCTGAAAGACACCGCCAGCCATATTAGATTGTGCATTTTTCAAAGCCTTTCCACAGAAAGGCATGCGGAGTCTGCTATGAGGGCCTGTTGCGGGCCCCCATGAACTCCGGGGGGTGGGGGGTGCACATGGGGGGAACCTATTGTACCCCCCTGCCTTTCAAAGAACAACGTGCCAGACACTGCGCGGTGCCTGTCACGTTGTGCTTTGAAATGCACAAAATGTATTTTTAGCATTGCGGCGGGCGGTGCTTTCAGCACCGCCCGCCACAATGTTAAAAACACGGAATGCGCCTGCCACTTTGGTGGGCGCATCCTAATTGCCCCCACGGTACCCCTGCCCTTATGGCGGGCGGTCCCTTGTACCGTGACGATGGCGGGCGGACAAAGTCCACCCGCCATCCTAATGATGCCCTATGTATTTATTTACAAATATATACATGAGGTAGATGGAAATACATTTGGAGACATTCTAAAATCATACTTGACCCCTAGTGGGTCCTGAAACCCAGAATCACAATACTCCCCCATACCCGATAGAACATTATAGTGCAAGGGGTGTCCTTTAAATGAAGCAGGCACCAACATATAAGGCTAGTCTATTGACTTTGTCAGGGGGTCACCATAGCAACATGTAACAATAACCACCTCAAGTCACCATCATACCAATAAAATCAGTAACGATGTTTAAATGTAATCATTATAGTTAACGAAAGCACTATATTATTTACAAAAATAAATACTTTGAGCAATATCCAAATTAACATTAAAATTACAATAACTTGTATTAGAATCTTTCTTTACACTCTTTAGAACACATAAAATACAGCCATAATCCCAACTTACAAAAGTCTCTGCACTCAAGAACAAAAGTTCCAACTTGTTTTGAAATTACAGCCAGCTTGCCTGGGGGTCATCAATTACTATCCCCAGAAATGTAGGACACGTTTTATTCACCTTCCTATGGGGCCTGCTTTGATCCCTACAGCCCCCAAGACACTTGTTAGAATAGTTGGTGGTGCCCCTGCCCCTCCTTGGGGCACAAGAGGCAGAATAAATATGTAAATTAAGCCTCACAGGGCATTATAGGTTACCCCAGGCTGGGGGCGTTGAGTATCTAATGAGCATCAGGTGGCTTGTCTTTTCAGCCGTCCATGGTGTTGCAGTCATCTCCGTCCAGGTTTTAAGTGTGGGTTGAAAGTTCTAGATGCCTGGCACCTCTGGCCAATCCTAAAATGCCACATCACCTCTTCACCCTCTCCCCAACCTCCTGCACAGCATTCTGGGACAATCGAATATGGCACAGTCAAGTTGTCTATGTGCAAAGGCTCCTCTAAGTCCCAGTGATACTACCTAGAAAGCTCTTTAAGCCTCTGACTAAGATGCTTCTATAACTGATATGGGATTGGGCCAGAAACAAGGTTGCACTCTTAAGCCGCAGTTGCCCATTATTTAGGACAGCTAGGGGCACCTTTCTACAAAACATTGTATTTGGCACCACAACACTAGTAGGTGAAGATGTGCCTGGGTGACCGGCGAGTGGTGGCAATAAAATACATGTTTTTTCCCAAAACAATAGAGAGTTAATAGTCTCAGAAGTATTGTATTTGTGCTCTAGGTCGAAGAAGCAAACAAAGCTATTGAAGGTGATCATACACTGTTGGAAGAAATGTCTCCATCTAACTAATTTGGAGGAGGCATAGTCCCCAGAGCTTCCCTTATGGGTGCACCCGAAAATACATAAGCTGGATTCGGCTGTCCTGCCAACATAATAAAAATGGAGGATTTGTAGGGCTATCAGATGCTGGTACCATTTCAAGACTTGAGTTCTAATCACCAATTGAAGGTGGGCCAATTCATAAAATATGGCACACTAGTTAGGCAAATAAAGCCTATATGGAAGCAGGGAGTTAATGAGTGAATGCCACATGGTACCCTATAAACCAGACTAACATATGGTACGGCCTGGAAAGTGGTTACCACCTTATGTCATACTATGATACAACAGTCCAAAATAGATCTCACACCACTAAAAGAGGAATGGGAACACATCATAATTAGATAATTTACTGCTTAAGAGTGGGCCACAATAGTAGAATATCACTCCTTTGCATCAGAAGAAGCCTTGCAGCAGAGGCGATACTTTGGTTCTGCTCGGGATTGCGCCGCACAGCAGATGAGAGGCGCTGGTTCTGCTGGGTCCACAGATGGCCTGGCAGACGACCTTTAGGCCCATATCCAATGGTCTAGGTCTAAACTGGCACCACTTGGCAGTATAGGAATCACTGATGGCAGAGTCCAGGTGCTGGGTTGAAGGTTGTTGGATCCTTCTGTTCTTGAGGCTGTGGTCAGGAGGCCGGCCAACAATCACCTCCCTTGGAGTCACTTTGGAGTCCTGGGTTCAATAGATGAAGGCCCAGTTCTTCTAACCCTGGCACGAGAGCAGAAGGTCACCACAGCAGGACAGCAGTTCTTCAGAGCAGCAGTCCAGCAGAGTGGCAGTCCTTCCAGCAGTACAGAGTCCTTTTTCCTGGCACAGTATCCACCAGTCCAGAAGTGTACTTATCTTTTCCTTCCCTTTTGATCGTCTGTCGCCGTCATTTGCCTCCGTCCGCAGCCTGGTCGGCGTTCACCGTTTATCTTTGGTCTCCCCCTGAGGCCACACCGCCGAATCCTTGAAGTGGGGACGGAATTCTTCCTCATATCTTAAGGTAAGCACGGCACCGCTGCCCTGATTAAATGTGAGCCTCTAATCTTTAAACCACCTTGCAAACTGTAACGTTTGACGGCATTCCCCTGTAAATCCCACTGATTAAGGGAAGGTTTCTCTCTCTTTTTTCCTGCATTTACCAGAAGTTGTCCCTAGTCGGTATTCTGGAAACCTACTTTCTCCTCCATCACCTATCGTATCTGACCAGTTAGAAACCCAGCGGGACTTCGAATGGACTAAGGTAGAATTTGCATATATATATTTGACGAACTAGTTAGCCCCTCTTAAATAGAACAGGTCATGGGCCTGCTCGACCTCTTTCTTATGGGTTGCCCTAGGTGTTAATCGTTAAAGGGAGGAATGAGGCATCACTGTATTCACCTATAATTATAAAAGCTTAAAGGAAGGAAATGAATGGTATTTAACCCCTCTCTTTTTTTGCACCTAACCTGGATCGGGACTGAAAGGGAGCGCAGAGTTTCCTACTAGATAAATCAAAACTATTTCTTTTCTTTCATTCGTTTTCTTTCAATTGTCTTATCTGTTTCCTTATTGTCTTACTCTTTGTATCCCAGGATGATTGAAAGTCGCCTTCATTTGCATGATATTTAAGAGCTTGTAAGAAAGCAAGAGCGCTATGGGATCATAGTTGCGGTTATCTCTACCCCTTTTCCCCATTACGGAGAGAACCATCGCAGGAGTAGGGTAAGTGGCGAGACATATATGTATGCCTACTGATTCAGCCTGAAACGCCACTAAAGTTGAGCAAGTGATTAGCTAGCCCTACTTTCGAGAAGGCAAATGACCGTGTTCCTGTGGTATGTCTCTTTTCTGTAAAAAAAAATGTTTTCCCTATTGATTATACCTCGGCCCCCCTAGATCCTCAAGCGGACGGGGTGGGGCGAGAACGTTCATGTCTCACATAGACCAATTCTCTGATCTGGACAGCTCGTGCTAGTGTTACAACAGCTAGACCCCAGTTGAACCAACTAAGCATATGCGACTAAATGGCATATATGGCAGTCCCTGAAAGAAAAAAATCTTTTTTGTTCCCTTTTCTCCTCGGCCTTTGGTTGTTGTGTGTAACTTCTATGAAGTCCTTATCAGTTTTGGAGTGACTTGAGTTATCAAAGCCAACTAATACGCATTACGGTTACAAAGATACCTAAAATTGTTAAAAGAATACCATGTCTCATTGTTGAATTTACCATGTTGTGAGACTTGTTCTATGCATGAGTGATAATGTAGTAAAAAAAATGTTTCTGTATCCACAGTTTGGTTGTCCCCATCTCTACGGTACCTCTTCGCCCTGATAAAGGTGTGGCCATAAATTGGCCCAACATTGAAACGCGTGTTGGCGTATTTCTATCGTGTGGCAGTATAAAACCCTGAATTTGATGATTACACCTATCCCTAGCCTGCCCAGCTTCCTTCGTTTAAAGTGACGCAATTATTTCCTAACTGTATTGCGCCCCAAGGCATTGACGTACCTTTGATGTAATATTGTATAAATGTTTGAATGAATGAGTTCTTTAAATGAGTGGAGTCAGTATGAATGGTTAGAAAGATTGATGTACATTGAGTGTGTGGGACTACTACAAACACCTACTGTGTTGTTTTTACCCTATTTTAGATGTGTTTAGTGTCCAAAATTAATCATGTTGAACACAAAAAGGACACACCTTTTTATGTATACATCATGTTAAAAATGTATTTGTTCTAAAATGAAATATAATAAAATAAATTGAATAAAAAGTATGTGCGTTTGGCTTTGATACTGTCAAGGATCACCCGAGTTTTTGAATTCTAGGATCCTCTGGAAGGACCGTATCTAAACTAGTTGGGCAGGGTTCTTTGACTTTCTTTATACTGAAGAGGTGGTGTCTGAGGTCCAATATTTATTCCTGGAGAAATTTCTAGAGCGTTTCCTTTGAAGTCCCTAGGCATCCTGCCTTCCCTGTCCTGGCTCCAGACTATCTACAGGGGGTATGCAGCCCCCTAGGTGCACATCCAAGCACAGCTAAGCTCTCTATTGTGTGTTGCTGTCCAAGAGGAATACACAAACCCCAACTGTCAACTACACCCAGTCATGTGACCCAGGGACAGGGTACAGGCACTTTCGAAAAAGTGGCATTTTTAAAATTGTAATGTAAAATCTGACTTTACCATAAGAGAGGATTTTTCATTAAAATTCCAAAGACACCAACCATAAACTGATTAACTGTTCCCATTTGGAAATTACAGCTTATTAAATATAATGAGATAACTCCAATGTTATCCTATGGGAGAGATAGGGCTTGAAGTAGTGAAAAACGAGTGGAAGCGTGTTTTCACTACCAGGACATGTAAGACTTAAAATTACATGTCATACTTTTTAAATACACTGTACCCTGCCTCTGGACTGTCCGGGTCCCATCTTAGGGGTAACTTATATGTATTAAAAAGGAAGGTTTGGGCATGGTTTATTTTGCCAGGTCGAAATGGCAGTTTAAAACTGCAAATACAACAAGTACTGCAGGCCCACTACAAGAATTGCATTTACAGGCCCTGGGTACATATAGGTCCACTTTACTAGGGATTTATAAGAAAATTAAATATGCCAATTGGGGATAAACCAATGTTATCATGTTTTATGGAGGAAGCACATGCACTTTAGCACTTATAGTAACGTGCTCAGAGTCCTAAGGACAGCAAAAACAAAATCAGCAAAAAAACGAAGAAGGAAGGCAAAACATGTGGTGGAAGACCACCCTAAGACTGACCTGTTTAACAATAAAGACGACAACAGACAGTCCAGAATAACAAAACACTAATCATTGCCCAGCCTACAATCCCCTAACTAGAAGTGAAAAGGGTTTACTTGTATTTACCTCTTCGTAAACCAAAGAATGACATCAGATTGATGTATGCCCTGAACATCCACCCGACCACATAGTCTGGAAATCACAATAATTTCTTCACATGCTGATAATGAGACGTAACCGCTAGATAGGTGCTTATGTAATACTGTTGGTAATTTGTGGAATTAGCACTGTATATGTGAATGTTAATGTTAATTGCTTCACTATATTCATGTATGTTTAAATGTAAATCCTTGAAATTCATAAGCCATTGTTTATCGTCTTGAAGAAGCCAAAACATACACAAGACCAGCATTATGGTACAAATATACTTACTGTGGCAGTGTCATTTTTCTCACCAGGGTTGCGGGTTGTCAGTAAAGAAAAAAACAAAATCCCTCAAGAGTCCAACATAACATACTTCTGCTGATGGCAGCTCTCAAAATCCTATATGTTATGTTATGTTGTTATATCATGCAGATTTTTAGAGCCTACTATCTCTCTCGACGGTATCCTGGAATCTGAACAGGTGTATGTCTACCTAATGCTAGGGCCTAGTGGAATACTCAAAAAGTCAGGCCTTCAGCTTCTTGTAAAATTCAAGAAGCCAGGCTCTTACGTGTAGCACCAGGTCATTCCACTCTTTCAGAGCAATTTAGGAGAAGGCTTAATCACCGGATCTTTCTTTTTTGTATGCGTGGGTGAGTGCAAGTAGGAGTACGGAGGAGCAGAGGTGTCTAGGAGAGTTGAGAAAGCAGGTGCAATTGTGGAGGTATGCTGGGCCAGTGTTATAGAGTGCCTTGAAAATAGTTTGAAATGTGCTTATTTGTGTATGAGGAGCCAGTGGAGCTCCCCCAGGTGCGGTGTGATGTGAAGGCAGCGTGGGAGATTGAGAGTGATTATGGCCATTGAGTGCTAAATGGTCTGCAGCCTTCTGGTGAGTTTATTGTTCATCCACTACTTTTAAATGCCACAATCAATACTGTGCAACTCACTCCTTCTTCCAAGCCTTGCTTCTTTGTAGCAAGGTGGAAAGCCCTCCACTCCTCCTCTCCTACAGCATCAGGCGGGAGGGCCAATAAATATCCCAGCAATTAGGTTATTTTATCTTGTAACAGGGTTTGGTGGCTCACTAGAGTAATGCATCCCCTCCAGAAATCTGTTTGGCGCCAAGGTTATAGATACAAGCCCCAGCAGGTCCGCTTATCCTATCATCCCTTTGAGGTCGCATAAATGAGTACCACTGAGTTGAGTAACAATAAACATCTCTTATTCCAGTGCCAAGGAACCCAAGTGGTGAGTGCACGCTTCTAAAGTTGCCCAACATTTCACTCCGCTCATCCATCCTCAACATGGCATCTAAAGCATTCTCTTGGTTGAAAGCCCAAATGTAAGACTCTAGTGCTGTCAGTCTACTCTCTGTTGATTCAAGCTGGCGGTCGGCAGAGAGAAACTTTGTTGCCAACTTTTCCAGCTTGTCCTCCACTCCTCTCCAGACCAGTGTCATATGTGTACATTGAAGCCTAGGGTCAGCATGCAGGGATTTAGCAGCATGACAGATTTTAGCAGGGTTCATTTCCACGCAGTAAGTTGTGCATATCTGCTGTAAATTGCACATATGGGTTCACATGGATAGTGTGCTTCCACCTCTAGAATGACGAGGTCCTTCTTTATGGTCTATAACTGTCTCCAGACAATTACAGGAGAATCACACGGAGAAAGGCTTTGACTCTGCCCACATGTTGGTTTCCAGGAGTACATGCTTTGATTGGG
Organism: Lissotriton helveticus; assembly: GCF_964261635.1. Classification (NCBI taxonomy): domain Eukaryota; kingdom Metazoa; phylum Chordata; class Amphibia; order Caudata; family Salamandridae; genus Lissotriton; species Lissotriton helveticus. Next base: position 88,457,940 of record NC_136070.1, read on the forward strand.
CAGAAGTAGTGTGCTGCCACAAAAAAGTGCGAGCATGAACTTTCAGGGGCACACACCTGACATTGTACTGCTATTAGAGTGTATTAGAAAATGACATAATTTATGGTGTTTTTTCTGACAGTGGCACGATGGGAAGAGCAGTCCTTAACCTGGAGCAGTCCTTAACCTACTTGGGTATTTTTATGTCTGGCTTGACAGTGTAGCTTTCACTTGACCTTTTAACCTACACCAATATTATTCTACAGATCTTTGCTTTCACAAAAGACAGATCCATTCCTATGATATCTAATTGTAATACTTCACATTACCATGCAACATTCCTTTAAAGCCAGACCTATTGGCATTGCCAATGCTTGTTTTTCTGCACCTTCCAGACATGGCGGGTGATGTCCCCCCTCCAGTAACGTAGGGACTTTAGTACCAGAAACAAGCAGGGGATCAAAAGATATCCATGCCCGCAGTGGGGTCCACAAGTGAGGCACTTTGCCAGATCCGTGTCAGCAGCCCCAGCCCCACTGACAAGAGGGTCCAATGCTTCAACTGTCAGCGATTAACACCAATCCCTAGCTCAAACTCCACCTTCCAGTCCCTCCTCCATTCTATCAATATAAACCATGGCTGTGATTACACTGCCCCTGTCACTGCATTGCGGCATGTGCCCCTCCCCTCTGGCCCCAATGCCGCGTGTGCCCCTCCCCTCTGGCCCCAATACTGCGTGTGCCTCTCACCTCTGGCCCCCATGCCCCTGCTATGTTTATCCAGTGGCTCTTCAGTTAGTCAGAGAGCGAGTTACTAACATGGAGGTGGACTCACATCTTGTTAGACACTGGGAAAAGAGAACATGCCTAGGGCGATGCAGTTAACTTGCGGGTAAATCAGCTGTCCTCTGTCCTCAATGTTGCTTAGAGGAAACTATTGTGGGGAGCATATGGGTATATGAAAAATAAAGGACAAAGCTGACCACACTTAATAGACGACAAGGTTGTGCCTCTGTTTCTTGCGCAAGTTCCTCGTTCCTCAGGCTGATGAGGGGTGATACAGCAAAACTGGTCCTAGGATGCTTGTTTCTGGTCCAGGGCGGACCTGGCTTGGTAGTGTGGGCTGGACTGTCCCCATGAGGAGCATCGTCAAGACTGATTTGCATATGCCTGGATCTAAACTGGGGTGGTATAGTAAGCAAAATAATGATGAATTTATCCCAGATCTCTTGACTGGGGGTGAGTGTTTGATTTGTTCCGCACTCTGTCAATCATTTGTGTGTCTTTTATGTTTGTACTAGGGTTGTGTGGAATTACAGTCACCATCAGAAAGTTGTGATTTCAACAATTTCATGCTTCTCAAAGGTGGGTTAAGTGGTCTGACTTAGTCTAAGGAGTTTTACATCACCTTTTTTCTATCACCTGCAGATGAATGTCTGACAGGATATTCAGCTGCAGAGCCCCTGTTAGTCATAAGTGGCATCTGGACCAGTGGCAGAACTTCACGTGAACTGTGAGCCTAAGTGCAATGGGCGCAGAGTCAAAGGCATGGCTAAAAAACAAAATATTCTGTAACTATTTTGTTGGTCTTTTCACTTTCAGGTAAGCGCATATAAAATAACGCACACATTAAATGAAAAAGAAATGCAAATTAATCTAATCATTGGAAAATGCACTGGTACACACAGTATGAGATAGGCTGCCACAAAACGATGTAGGTGTACGTTTAATATTTGAAATATAGATTTTAGTAATACTCAATCAGGCTACACTTACTGCAAACATTGTATGTGTCCATTAAAAAATTCTTTGTCATCAGGAAGCTTCAAGCAACCATCAATTTAAGCCAATACCGGCATCCAAACAGTCTTTTCCTTGGCAGTTTAACAAACCACACGTATTTACAATTCTTTCAGGGAGGAGTGGCCCTTGCCAGAGGTGTGTTTCCTGTTTGGCTGTCTGTTCCTCCCTTGGTTTCACAGCACAGTCAATCAATCAATCAATCAACCAATCAATCAATCAGAGGTTTGTAAAGAGCACTACTCATCCGTTAGGGTCTCAAGGCGCTAGGGGGAGATGTGTGTGTAGATCCGTTGGGGTCATCTGAAGAGCCAAGACTTAAGGTCTTTCCTCAAGACTCACTCCCTTCCATTTGAGCTGAGGCAGCTCAGTTTTCTGAACAGTTGTCTTTTAACAAAAAGTAGGGGACATTCTTTTGGTAAATTAAAAAATTATAGGCATGCTGTGCCCCACAAATTCTGCCCACTTGGACTTGTACACACAAACACCTCCTCTGGGCTAGCCTAGCCGTATACTTCCCTTTCTTGCTGCCGGAAGTTCCCTGTGACCTGCTTTGCGAAAGAGGAAGTACATGACTTGTCATAACATGGTAAGCGCGGGCTCCAGAGAGGCCTACTTCTAGGCCATGAACAGCAACATTCCCACTGCAGCACGGGCCTCATTTTTGAAGTTTTTGTTTGTGTTTTTACATTTCGCCAGCATGGTGAAGTTTTAAAAATATATGGGGGTGGAGTGTGGCCTACCTGCTACAGCTACCAAATTTAAAACGTGGGAACCAGGTTCGAGTCCCAAGTTGGGTTGTCACATTTTCCAGAAAGAAATAGCAGCCAACTGCTCACTTTTTAAGATTCAGTAAAGGCCCAGATACGATTCTTAAGTAGAACTTTACATGAAACCATCTCTATTCATTTTTAACATGATCTTTCTGTTTTTGTTTACTTTTTCAGTTAAGGGTCATGAAGGCAACTGTAGATATAAAAGTGTTTTGTTCTTACATTTACTGTTTAAAGTGTGTACTGATGTGGGGGGGGGAAAATTCACCTTAGGTGAAGTTCCTAATTTTTCTACCAGCATGGACATTAAAATACCGTCATGCTTGTATAAAAACAGCCAGGTGGGAACTATAGTGCCAGGTCTCTAGGCTCAAGATTACTTAATTTTCCTGCCACTTAAAAATATGTTTAAATATAATTTGGTTCTCATGTATAGCGCTGTAATACATATGTTTAAATATATTTAAATATTGGTTGGTGCTCATGTAAAGCGCTGTAATGTCCTTGGGCAAGTCTGTGCTTCAGAAAACTGTACAAAAAATATGTGAAGATGGCAAGCTTTGCAAATTCTGTAAGCCCCATTGTGTGCTTGCACACGTATCTAAATGACCCTTTAAAACATATGCAAAGTCTAGTTACCCTGTAATGTACAACATATACCACGTACAGATTCGAAGCATAAATGCTGGGCCTACATTGACCCTGAAGGCTCAAAGCAGCAGTCAATGAAAAATAGTGTACAGCACAGCAAAAGCGTTGCCTTCGATGCTGGCAGCTCAGACAAGTAAACTCATGAGGATGCTGACGAGTAAATACAACAGATTACAATTGACTGCTTTGTGTGGAGATAGATAGCTGCTGTCCCTTTCTAGAGTAAAACCCAAACTAAATGCTTACTGCTCTTCTCCATGCGAAAAAGTAATTTTATCTCAGGTGATAGAGTTTATTAAGCGTGGTTATAAAAAACATAAATCTGGCTTGTTTTAATAGTAAAAGTATTTGGGCGTTGATTGGCTTGTATATGTGTGGTAGCTGTTGCGGGTGTGAATGCAAGAAATGTTTGGTTGATTGAGTGAGTGCATGATGGACGAATGGGTGGATGTATGACGTTACAACGCATGCTTTTACCACGTATGCTGTTACAACGCAGGTTTTACTACGCATACCATTACAACGCATAGCGCTTTGGGGTGCTGGATAGTGAACAGTTTAATTTACTATTCCAACTCCAGTCCCCGTGGACAATAGGGAAGGTGTTGGATAGTAAGTTAAATCTATTCCCTATCCTAGAGCGCCCCCCAGCGCAATGCGTTGTAATGGTTTTCGTTGTAAAACCTGCGTTGTAAAAGCACTGCGTTGTAAAAGTTTTGTTGTAAAGGATGTTTCCCCGAATGAGTGAGCAAAAGAATGTATAGATGCTGAATGAATGGGTGCCCCTGCGTGGGTGGAAGAAATATTGCATGAGTACATTGAGTCGTGGATAGAAGGATGTCTGTTTTTCTGTTTGCATTGATGGCTTTTGTGTACAGTAGTTTGTCTGTTCATGGATGTCTAAGTGTATTACTCTGCTTCTGCATGTGAGCATGGATATATGTTGTTTGTGGGCTCACTCTTGCACTGGGAAGAGTGTATTATTGAAAGTCAGACCAGCTGTTTGAAGCTGTCGGTCAGTGCAGGCAGAATACCTGGCTTTTCTTTTAAAGACGGGCAAGGAGGCCCTTGCAGTCAGGTGCAGTTAGTGACTGGTGGACACAGGGCACTTCAAATATACAGGCCCAAGATTTTTCTGTACAAAGGATTTCCTGCAGAATATGGGGAAGAAATGCCACTCATGTTATCAAATGTACACCCCACACGTTCTGTTCCTGGCAAAGCTGTTCTACTCTGTGAAAGAACTCCCACTCTAAAACTACAAAGTTACACAAAAGAAATCTTCAAGGAAAAAAGGCACGTGCAGGAAACATGATGTCGTACACTCAAGCTAGGATAAAGTAAAACACCCAAAGTCAATTAAAACAATGGTAGTCAAAGGTCATGACGTGATTCCAAAGAGAGCGAGAGGTAACAACCAAGGCACTTGAACAACAGATTGATTATATTAAAAAGAATTAAACAAAATAGAAAAGGGAGGTAAGTAGGTCTGAATTCAAGTTTTATTATTTGTTAAATTAAAAACAGTGGGAACTAAGGATTCAATAAATTATCAACAAAAGGCGTTCAATACATCGTTTTTAAAAACATTAAATGAAAAAACATATTACAAAAAATAACATCAACAAATTAATTCTCAACCATAAAGTGAAAGGACAAATTAAAACAGTGGCATTAACATATAAATTCTCTACGCGCGTTTCGGCGACCAGCGCCTTTTTCTGGAGTAGCCACGTGTATCACAATTTTGGCAATGGCGTCATAAGATAAGAAAATGCAGTCTTGTCTTTTGTACAATGATCTAAATAAGAACCTAATGATTTGTTCAAAAAAGGTTATGAAGCTGTGGATCGTTGCTTCAAATTTATGGCAAGGATGCTTGTGTTACTGAATAAAAACAGAATAGGCCGTCATATTTTGTGTTCTTTGTGGATAGTTCATGTTTGTTTAAAAAAAAACAGTCAGGTTCCTGATCAAGTTTATTTATAAGCGACACTCGCTCTTCAAATCGTTTTATAAGAATCTATGAAACTCATGAATTTAAAAGATGATTCACGATATATAATTAACTGGGGAGCCTTCTTGATACGAAAATCTCCCTCTTGGCATTGCAGTGCAGATTCTTTCTGCTCGGAGGCTCAAACGATCGAAGAGCGAGGCGCGGGATTCTGTGGCTTCTTAAGAAAGTTGCAGCCATGACGTGATTCCAATACATGGGAGTGCCTCTGGCACTACAGGCACCAACTCTAGAAATCTAGAATATTAGTCCGTGATGATCAGTGGTATTGCTGTGTCGGAATCGGTCTGACGAAGTGAACAGATTACTTCTTCCCAAATACCCTCTAGTAGTGTGAACATCTGTGGAGGCTCTGGACAAAAGGGCCTTGGCACACATGACGTCACTTACCATTTTTTAATTTTACTTAGATTCTGAATGCATACTAAATATGTCTTTGTAAAGCAATGATTACCACTTGACACATCATTTAATGATCCTGTAACCTATTGTAACACGGATTGCCTTCCTTCGTCCCTTAAATATAAAGTGTTCTAACTAACCAAATAAACAAATAATGCATTGGTTCAACAAGTTTATTGTTCAACTACTGATGGCAGGCAAGTGGTTCCTGTAAAAGGTCATCTTAAAAAGAAGGCTGCGGGGTTGTGAGCATCGCATGGCCTCTGCACTATACAGAAACAATAGTCATAGTCTTGCAATTGCAGACCCCATCATTAGTGTAAGGTGGCTTCCTAGTCTTGGGGGTTGCTGAAGATGTTCATAAGAGCCTTGTTGATAGTAACAACAATAAAGGGTGTTTCATATAGAAACAAATGATTATCCTTGTAACGTCATACTATAGCCAGATTTTTCATAAAACTTCAAAGCTGACCTGGAAAAATCACATTTTACTTGGTTTATCACCAAACTTGTGTCTGCAAGTGCCCCATAGATTTTCACCAGGTTTTTGTCATGTTCTTTTTGTATCTTCCCAACCTCTAGAATGTTGCAACATTTGAGAGTCCCCTGTATTGACTTTCTGATCTCTTCATGGAATACTTCTGCTGCAGATAAGGGGCAGATTTACCAACATATGATGCAGCACAATGCAGCAAGACAAATTTCAGCTCTGAGTCAAGTGGAGAGTATAGGAAAGCTCCATATCTACAAATATATGGCGCATTCCTGCTCTCGCTCTTCCGTGGCGCACTAGTGGCTGCCGAGCGCCAAAGCAGGCACCCTTGCAACATGCTGCAAAAGGGCACCTTAGTTGCAGCCAGGAATGTTTTTGTGCAGGATGGGACTTCTCTCTTCACAAAAACAATCCTCTGAGACTGTTTCCTCTTTCTATGTGTGCTGCAGAATGGAGCACATGTATAAAAAAGGAAAAAACGAGGAGTGATAAGCATCTTTCTTTTTGTTCCGCCTTCCTAAGGGAAGGGGTAGCATGTGGTCACATTCCCAGATTTACTATTGTTAGTAAATATAAGAATGCACCAGAAACCAAGGGTGGATGTGTGGGAGCCAGGGCCGGACTGGGAACCAAAACCGGCCCCGGCAAAGTGCTCGGACGATTTTGTTACAGGGCCGATTTTGCAGCTATGCTGCATAAACGGCCCTGTAACAAAATCGGCCCCCTGAGACCCAAAACCGGCCCCCACCCTTGCGGCGCACCGGGGGATTGCCCGGTGCCCGCAACGGCCAGTCCGGCCCTGGTAGGAGCAACCACACTCCACCCATGGAACGCCTTCCCAAGGCAGAGTAATATAAGGCAGCAACTTGCGCTGCCTTGAGTAACACCAGATTTATTATGCCATGCAAGGTGTCTGCGTGGCATAGTACACATCACTGAAGGACAAGTGTTGTCCTTGCGTCACCTTGCATGATGCAAGGGCAACAGAAGTCCCTAATAAATCTGACACCAAATCAAATCTGAGGCACTTGTGTACGTACTGGACCATGTGAGTTGCAAACGTTATGAGGTCTCATGACCTCTTCCACTGCTCTAGCTGATGACAGCCTTTGTTAAGTTCAAGCTTGAAGAAGACCCGAGCTCCAAAGGAATTAGTGAAACATGTCCTAAATTTGCGATGCAATTGTCTCTCCCTTTGATGGCCAGGTTAGGATGCATGATATCCACACTGACAATTATTAGGCTTACAGAGTGAATTTGTGGCACGGGGGTAGGTCCTTTGATACGCTATAATAATGTCTCAGAAAGCACTCAATTCCTGCCTTTATTGGTCACTGGATGTTGAATAGAATTTCTCAGAAGTGCTCGTCACCTAGGATTACTTTGTCGCCAACGTGCCACTTACTCTCTGCTTAAACTTGTCTCGGCATTCCAACAGTTTGGAAAATACTTACTGACTGTGGCCGCCTCTACTGCATGCATGTTAACTCTTCTTGAGACAGAGCGACATGAAAGTATGCCTTGAAGGGCAGTCATGCGCAGGAACCATATAAAGAGATATTCCCATTGGGTGACTGCAGCTGCTTATTTTGCAGCAGTTTTGCTAATTCTATGTCAGGCATTACATTTAAGGTGGATCTGGTGTCCACAAGACAAACCATTTTGATGCCCAGTGTTTGACTGTCTAGAACTTATTCAACGTTATTTTTGGTTAGAGTTGCGCTTCTACTGGAGAATATGTTCTTCTTTGGTGGTTTAACATTCTCACAGGATGGCTTCGACTCAGATTTGTGCCTTAAAGCCTGGGAAGGCGATTTCCTCACCTTGAATTCTGGTGACGGCTACGTTGGCTTGCATGCCTTCTTGAAACGGTACTGCTTGCAACAATGGTAACCACACCCTGCAGACAGACAGGCATCCAGATGGCGAAGTCATAGCCGCAGCTGAAGCACTTCATACTCGGCATGAGAAAGTTGGGGCACCTCATCCAAGACGCTCTATATGGCATCTTTACACGTGCAGTGATCCATCACTGTGTCCTGGACACCAGCAATAGGAGCAGCGTTGACTATTGCTAGGATGTTCTCTAATTTTCTTGCCTTTTTAATGTCACACAAAAGACGAGGATTCATTCCTAGCGATAGGTTATGACTTAGACCCTCCTTGTAATTCAACTCCTGGAAGTTCTCCTTCTTTTTCCACGCCTTAAGTCTGGTGAAAGTAGAGCTGATGGCATTTCCAGAATTCTGCCAAGCATCGTGAAAAAGCAGATGTCTGACCAGCATTGTGCAAAAATACAGCATTCATAAACTCCATATGTTTGTGAAGTTTGAAGTTTGAAGTATGAAGTTTGTTAACTTATATAGCGCTGAATCACACATGAGGGTATCTCGGCGCTTAGAGGGAACACCAGAAATGAAGAGTAACCTAGAAGAGGTGGGTTTTTAGCATCTTTCTAAACTGGGTTAGATTGAGTCCAGAACGCAGGTGAGAAGGTAGATTGTTCCAAAATACCAGAGCAAGGTGAAAAAAAGCTTTTGCACCACTGCGCGCCTTCTTGACTCTGGGGACGATGAGCAGATTCTCAAAGCTTGACCTAAGGGTTCTGGAGGGGAGATGTAGGATGAAAGTTTCGTAGCAAGATACGTGGGACCTTGATCATTGAGGGTTTTATGAATAATACAGCCTATTTTGAATGTAACCCTTTTCCCTATGGAGAGCCAATGGAGTTGGTTCAGGAGGGGTTCCGAAGGTGTTCTAGCTGGGGCGTTAACAGTAAGTCGGGCAGCGGTATTCTGCACCACCTGAAGTCTTTTTATGGCTGATTGATTGGCTGAAAATAGAAGGGCATTGCAGTAGGCAAATCTAGTCAAATATTTGTGCTACAAATATTTAATTACAACTACAATCATTGCATGCTAATTTCAATTCCTGAAAATTCGAAGATGTCTTGGGTGTCAAGTTCAACACTGTGTAACACGAGTTCTTCCTTCTTCACTCCCATGCCACATATTTTAAGCTCAGATCATCAGATCCGTCTGTCTCCTAGGTGCAGAATTTTAGAATCACCGGGGTAAAATGGCGGTGCCACGCCAAGTGCCAGCGTATCTGTACGGGCAGCAACATTCAAGGTACTGGTGTATGGGGATTCAGCTTTCACCTTGGGTCACCCCTGGTCCTCTCCGTTATGCAGGGGGCAACAGCTTGAGTTGAGCTGAGCTGGACTCTCCCAAGGGCAGCTGGCAGTCCACAAGATTCATGAATGGGTTGCAATCGCCTCTTCGCCAGTATGTAATGTAATGTAAAAAATTTTTATAAAGCGCAGCTAACACCCAGCGGTTTCTTGGCGCTAAAGCAAAAGGAGGCAGACAATCCGAGGGGCTAGAAGCGTTAATTGTAAGCGTTACAAAACAGGTGAGTTTTAAGGAGGGACCTAAAGTGGATGTAGGAGGAGGCTTGTCTCAGGCCTAACGGGAGAGCGTTCCAGTATAACGGGGCAAGGAATGAGAACCTTAGTCCACCCAGTTTTTTACGTTTGAAGGTCGGGGTCCGGAGTAAGGCCAGGTGGGAAGAGCGAAGATTACGGGAAGGGACATATGGGTGTAGTAGAGATAGGACATGTGCCTGCAAGGGATTTGAAAATGATGCACCCCAATTTGAACTTACAGCGTTCAGATACCGGGAGCCAATGGAGGGATTTTAACAGGGGGCGGACATGTTGGTGTCTAGGCTGCTGGTAGATAAGCCGTGCCGCCTGGTTTTGTACGAGTTGTAACCTCTTCAGTTGATAGGCCGGAATGCCAACATAGAGCGAGTTGGCAGAGTCTATCCTGGAGATGACTAGGGCCAGCAAAACCAGGGTAAGAGCCTCGGTGGTCAGGAAGCGTGCGATCTTTCGGATTTTCCTTAACTGGAAAAAACTAGAGGAGACCACCGCGTTGATCTGGGGCTTCATAGTGAGGTCGTTGCTGACAATGATCCCAAGGCTTTTTACTGAGTTGACAGGGTTGGGGGGAAGACCCAGCCTCGTGGGCCAGAAGGTGGATTTCCAGGGGTTGGAAGCTCCCCCGACAAGCAGTAACTCTGTCTTGTCGGGGTTGAGTTTCAGATGGTTCACCCCCATCCAGTCACTGATGTGACAGAGGGTGGTTTGGAAGTTGTCGATGGAATGGTCCGAGGAACTGATATCGAAAACCAACTGAATGTCGTCCGCATAGTTGAACGCGGTGACACCGCTGCTGCGTAAGGACCGAATGAGGGGAGTGAAGTATAAATTAAAAAGAAGAGGAGATAAGGAGGAGCCCTGCGGGACGCCGCAGGTTAATTCGACCTCGTCAGCAGAAAACTGAGAGAGCCGAACCGCTTGGCGGCGATTACTCAAAAAGGAGCGAACCCAGTCAAGGGCGGTGCCCCGGATGCCAGCCTCCTCGACACGGTCGACCAGGATGTTATGGTCGACCGTGTCAAAGGCGGCCGACAAATCCAGGAGCACCAAGGCCTGGCTGGTGTTGGAATCAGCCCCTCTCTGCAACTCCTCCATAACTGAAAGTATAACAGATTCCGTAGAGTGGTACCCTAGTGAGCACTGATCGAGCTTTATTGCAACAGCCACAATCTATCTACTTCAAGGAATTGTGAAGACATGGCACAGCATCAGGAATTGGAACACAGCTGGGCACATCTTCTCCTATCACAGCCCGGCTCTTTAAGTAAGTAATAACAATCTTTTTCGGTTAAAAAAAAAAACATAAAAGTTCCATAGTCATACAGTTTATGCTTATTCCATATCATATACATATGCATACAACTTCCTGTTCCTGCATGTGTAAAGATATATGCCGTATTTCATTAGAAGAAATTTGAAATACAATCCCACGTTAAAAAGTACTGAGAACTATAAAACATGCTTAAAATACAATCGACAACATAAAAGGCCATATTCTAATATATTTTTAAATGATGATTGCAAAAGATTGTTTTGGTAGTATGCGTATTAAAGTGCAGGTATAGTGCAGAGGAATGAATTGTGTTAAACACTCGATAACTTGGACCTGAGTTTGCAAAGTCCATACAATGTAATCGATAACATTAGTAAAAAACGAGTTACTAACATTGCAACTTAGATAATATACATTACATAATATAATAGGAAAATAAAATATATAATAAAATGCGAGTGCTGTGTAAGGTAGGAAACAGTTTGTTGTGCCTACAGCTCACTGCCTTGGACATATGTGCTAGAGATCCAGTAGCTCCCTACTTAAGGTGCAGTCTTAAAGCCTATGCATCTGATGGGTACCTCGAATTATGAGCAGAACCTATTGAATGATTAGGTCATAGTGAACAGATGTATGGAGGTGGCTAAAGATTATTTTCCCACCAGCTTCCGTACTCTGACAGACGATGAGACGTACTTATAGACAGTATAGCAGACCATGTCTGTTTGTAATAGCTGTAAATATAGCAGTGCAGGTCTGCAGTGCTTTATCTTCAGAGACCTCAGAAAGGGGACAAGCAGAGCCTTCCTATTCCTTTTGTATAGCCTACTAAATTGAGCAGAGACCGAATCACAGGGACAGGCTATGAGGTCCTGTTCGCACATAGCTGTAGATGGATAGGCAGCAAGTAGATCTGAGAGACCAACACGGCATCTGACCAAGTAGTCGCGATGGGAGCTAGGGATAGTAAGCAGATTTGGTTCCATGTATCTAGTTGTTACTAACATGACATGTGCACTGACTGAACGTTTGCTAAACTCCTCCTACTCTCATTTCTTCAACGTATAGTCCAACCATTCTCTCTTAACCTGTGTTTTCCTCTGCCTAGATATACTCGTAGATTTGTAAAGAAGATCTCGCGTCCCTATCTTGGTCGGCTGTGTCTTGACATATTCCAGCCAGTCAATGCTACTTGCCTTGTCTAATTTCAAACAGTGATTGATGACGGCCTTAGTTAAAACAGATCTTGTCTGTCCGACAATGAAATAAGTCTTCGGTTGAAGCAGATGGAAATGGCTGTGCATTCGTTTGCCCAATCGATCTAGAGTGGCTGTTGCCGATGTTGGTCCATTAGGGACCGAGCTATGTTTAATTTTCAGGATAGCTAATGATTATATTAACACATCCCCTGTAGGGTCATTGTATGTAAATTCATTGCATGATGAGATCCTGAACCTCCAACACTGCTCTGCCCCTCGTGCACATATCTAGGACATTGACCATGACATGGTGGGCAGAACCACTGCCAAGAACGATTCATCTGCAGAATTTTAAAGTGACCTATAATGCTATTGCCTGTTCCAATACAATGAAAGGAGGGGCATGTTTTGGGTGGAGCATTTCTTGATTGTGATTAAGATCTGTTGGCATGAATCCGCACTCCTTGACCATGCTCCTTACTAAGTGCCATGATGCCCTTACCGCTTTTGCACCAAGCACAAGTTCCATAGCTTGTCAGTTGGGTAGAAGTTGCCATGCCTAGGTGGTGCTCATTAAAGTCTTCATAGCTTACGTTGGACTGTGTATAAGTTCACAACACCAATCCCCATGAACACATCCATTTCAGATCATGCTCAACTCATAACTGTCCCTTCTGATACTAGTTCCTATCCCCATAGAAATCCCCAGAACCAATCAATTTTGGACATCATCCCCTACAGAAATTGGATTAGATCTCCATGTGTTGTGTTTCACTTTGCTTTGAATCATTTAAATTTTGCACAATTACGTATGCACTTTGCTTCTTATTCCCATGCTGATGTTAATAGTAAACTTTTGTCAGTGGCACCTCCTGTTTATACAACACAGGCTGTACCTCTAGAATAGTTCCCAGCCCTACTACTTTAGGAAGTATCCCCTGTACTTAATTTGAGCCGGCGGTTGCAGGTGGTGAGTCCCGGCAATCACCTTTAGGGGCCCAGTGCTTATTTTCCCTGAACAGACTTTAATCCAAGGAAAGAAAGAGGAACAGAAAGACTAAATAACAGTGAGAAAGGGAGAAAGCAGGGGTGAAAAAGAACCTGCAAGAGTGAGATAAGGGGGCTGGGAGTGTCTGGTGGTGGACTGAAGAGACATGAGGTGGAATCAACGCTATGCAGCCTTGGTATTCAACACGTCGCCGTTCAATAGCGCCAGTTGCAGACGTCTAAGAAAACATTAGGCCCCAGCATCAAGGGTCTGATTCCGATCTTGGCGGACAGGGTTACTCTGACACAAACGTGACAGATATCCTGTCCGCCAAATTAACATTCCATTATATCCTATAGAACTTGTAATACGATGGAGGAGATATCCATCACGTTTGTGATGAGTATCCAATTCACCGAGATCGTAATCAGGTCCTTATTCTTTTACAAGCTAAGCACAGTGTATCCTTCCGCTTTTTCGGTAAAACTACTGCCTACAGATTCCTCAGTGCTTTCCTGCTGCTTTTGGGTGGGCTGCGGATTGAGGCGGTTATCAAGTGAAACTTGGGTCCCCAATGTAGAAGAGGATCATCAGCAACTCTGTAAGCAGCGAACGAATCGGAAACGCAATGCAAAGCATGTTGCTGTAGTAACTGGCTGACACCGCTGTACTGCACATGTCTGCTGATGAAGAGATGCCTTAGCGTGGGTAAAATTCATTTATGTAATTACATCTATTTCTCAAGATGCCATCTGAGTCCAATACCACACGGTCCATTTCTCTGATACAGGTCCCATAACAGGTAATCTGATTCTCTGTGATGTTATAATTGACACAGGTGACGTTCCGTTGCGCAGGAGCCTACTCCATATCTACGAGGCAACACTAAGCTATTTTTTTTGGCTTAATGCTGCCTCGTTAATATGGTTCCCTGTAACGCAGCTTTCTGCGTTAAAGGGGCGTGCAATGGACATCCATGGCTTTTTGACACTGCCCTATATTTACAAGAAATCGTAAATCTGAGGCGGAGACAAAAACTTACTCCTCCCCAGGGGAGGCGTAAGGGAGGCACAACAAGAGGAGAAAAATCTTTATTTCTCCTCATTTTTCCTTTTTCTATGTGTGCTGCATCCTACACATAGAAAGAAGAAAAAGCCTCTTCTGATTGTTTTTTGAGCAGGGAGGCAAAATAATCATCCCCGCAACGCAGGCACCCTTGCACCATGATGCAAAGGAGCCTTCGTTGGTGCACAGCAGCCCTTGTGCACCGGCGCAGGGGTAAAGGACGGGAATGCGCCATATCAAATAGATACGACAAATTCCTCCCCTTTTCTTTTGTCTTAGTGCAGTGCAGCAGGAAGGCATGTTGCGCTACCTGATGGCAAAACCTCATAAATGAGGCCCAGAGTTTGCATGACGTCATTTCCTGTGATGTCATGTTTATGATAGTTGGTGGTTTTGAATCTTAATAATGCACCACCCCTTTCTGGTCTTTGGAAGTTGGTATGCTCTATTTTTCCGTATTTCCTAATGTCTAGACCAAAAGTTGATCTGCGGGCAGAGGACTGCGGCTCCCACCAGCTGACCGGGGGTGGGGCGGGAATGGGGGGCAAATTGCTGCGTCATCCGGTTTTGCACACGCCTGAGTTCGCATCTAGTCCCCCAGCATTCACGCATGACTCACGACCCGGCTGGCGCTGCCGGAAGTATTTTTAGCTCAGTGGGTTAAAAGACAGACTTACAAAGTGAGGAATCAGTTTGAATTACGCAGAGGTACTTTTGAACTGCTGCGGCCCACCGCCTGAGGCATATAGGGTATAATAACGTTCACAGAGGAGTCTATATGTGTGCATTTAAAAATAGAGCATAAAAGGAGTTTAGAAAAATCGGCAAAATTAAAGGTATTCACACTGAAATAGGATAGTTAGTCAACTGGGGGCAGAGCCTGTTGGTTGCCTGTAGCTCACTGACGCCAGCAGCTCACATTATTCCAATTTACGTCAGTTGTAGAGTTTCCCTGCCTGGATGCCTTGATTTGAGAGCATGGCCAGAATGTGTCATATTCACACTGGCAATAACAGCTGGGCAGGACGTGTGCGTGGACGGGGCTTTGAGCTGCAGCTCTTTAAAGGGCCGCGTCCATCGAGCATGGCAGGCGCTCCACGGCCATGCATCATTAAAGGCACTAAAAGCCCAGTTTGATCAGGATGTCTAAAAAAATTGACGACGCTTTTGAATGCTGGTGCAGTGCTAGCTGCAGATGCCAGTGCAACCACTCCATGGTCATGTCACCGGAAGTGACATCATATGAACTTGTTTTTTACGTTATTCAAAATGAAGCTTATTGAAAAGATGAGGATGGAGCATTTTTATACACAGTTGTTGATAACAGCCAATAAAATACATGGTTACTGTGAAAAATATCACTGGGAGAGGTTGTGCAATTAGTTTCTTAACTTTGACCCAACAGAGCGCCAACCAACTCCCCGCTTTTCGTCTCTGAGCTAAGCACAGACACAGCAGCACTGTCTATAGTAAAGAGTGAGCTTAAATCCCTCCCCGGTGGGATCAGAAACCTGAATACTGCTCAGGTGGCATCAAATGCCTGAATCTTACTCCGGCGGGACCCAAAACCTGAATCCCACTCTGGTGAGATCAGAAACCTGAATCCTTATGTTTCAGACAATTGCTATGTGCCAGTGTGATTGATTGCTGATGGCCAATTTATATATTGGTGGTTTATATACTCCATCTCAACGGCAACAGAGTATGCGTATAAGCCGATTAAAATGCGGGTGGCCCATCGGTTTGGCCACTGCGTAGACTACCCTGTCTCTGACATGGCCAATCTTCTCTGACAATCCTGGGAAGTAAGGGTCATTCCAGAAATGGCTACATGTTTGCCCGCCCAATTTAGATGGGCGGACATGTAGTCATTTTTTACTGTTCCTTACCACCAAGTAAAAGAAAGAACTATTATAATGCTTCTGCCGCCATGGGAGAAGGTTCCCTTGGCGAGGGGAGCATTACTTTTTTAAAAGAAAAAATAAATATTGTTCAGTACAGGGCTGTGATGCTGCTGTGCGCTGTGACGGCTGTTCCTGTCAATGCCTTTATAAATATATGTCTGCTTGATGGTCATTTATAAATTAGGTGGGCAGCCTCTCTATCATGGGGACATGGCGTACCCACAGGCTGTCCACCAAAAAGTAAATTATTATTATTATTATTATTATTTATTTTATTTATATAGCCCCTAAGTCCCTAATGTCAAATTTCCTTACAATGGGGTCAGTCTGGTTAATTTCCTATTGAGTGCATTCACTTCACCTAACACTCATCAATGAGCTTAATTTCAAATATTTCTTTCACAGTAAATGGATTCAAGATACATATGTTCTTTGGATCCACAGTATTTCATTTTCTTTAGTTTCCTTCATACATAAACATTAGTTAGTTAACCCCCGCAGCTCCGATCCTACCCGCCACCTACACACGGGAAATTCTAAGGTTTAGGTTCTAAGCTGGGACTGCACCCTGCCTTAGCCCTCTTCCACAGACTACTAATTGGGGGCCTGGGGGGCTAGGTGTCTCCTACCTAGTGCTCACAATTATATTTCCTGTAAGATAAAAGGGTGTCCTATGGAGGCAATAACAACATGGTAAACATATCAAGTGTGATGTTTCACAGAGATCATTGCACACACTGCAACCGATGAGCTAATGCCAGAAATGTGTAATGAACAGGTGGAATGTCTGATGAATAGAAACTTAAGTGATTTCCCAAAACAGTGTAAATTACATCACATTTGAGCACTGGAAATGCGTTTACTGTTTGTACCTCAATCTTTGTGAAGCACTAGGCCTGGATGGGTCACCAACCTGGGGTTACAATTGCTGAGCGGTGGGCACCTTTCAGCACTTTGGTAGCTATTGATGAAGCCCATAGGGCTGCTGCATGTATGCTGAGATGCAGACCCCCTGATAAAGCCAAGATGTACAGACATTTCAATGGCTCAGTAGTAACAGGCTAGTGGGTGGGTGTGAGCAGTCACCTCTCCTCAATCTCTTTAGGGATGACTGCACAGATCTGACCAAGCCTAATATCTTGCAGGTGGAAGCTCCGGCTCCTTACCAAGTTGTAAGTGAAATCTGCGCACAAAAGGAGATAGGTCCTTGACGGCGCTGAGGGAGGGCTGGACCCTATATAAATCAACACACAAAAAGTTGCCCCCTTCTCAATTTACTTTTAGTTGGGGACCAAATAAACAATTCCATTAAATCTGGTCCGGTATATTTATTTATACCTGTTAATCATATTCTTTCATACAAAAATTATTTCAAATGGCAGAAAGAGAATGCACAATACAAACAATTACTAACAATCTTACTAAATCACCAACTAACACAAAACATAAAAATATCCAAAAAAATAATATCAATATTACATCCAACAAACCATACAAATTGCAGTGCAACAATTTTGCATTATATTAAACCATTTCATTGATCCAAATTATTAACATGGAAAGAGTTACTTCATTACAAGAGCAAGAAATGCATGTATCACTGTTATCCTAAGACACACTAAATGTTACAGTTGGCTCTTGCATCCAGCACTTTTTGTGTGTTGTAAGTGAAATCTGGGCAGGTGCCACTTCCAGGAACCCGGAATGGGGTTGCACGTATGCTCTATCTCACACATCCAGGTAAGGGCGATATGGTGGTGATCCGCCATTCATCTCCCACTTCCTACCTTGCTGGTGTACAGCTGATCTCAGTTTCATACTGCTCCTATTCCTCCCAAACACTGTTTAGAATGTTCAAAGAGGGTCTAAGGACATCAAAAATAATCTTCTCACCAGCGCTTGAGTCGCCTAATGCTACTCCATTCAGACATGTGTCGCCAAGAGTTATCTTAAATCTGGGAACACGCCTATCAGAAATTACCAATGGAGAAGTAGTCCCAAGGGACTCACTACTCTCAATTCCACCCCCACTGTAGAACCCCCAAAGTCCAGACCACAGAATCCACCCCTACAAACATCTTCACTTTTAATGGCTTACAAATTCACTGGTCTGTATGTATGTAAATATATTTTAAGACGTAAATCTCGAATACTTCGGGTCTTCATGGACCCTAACTCTATAGACGAAGCTTCATATATTGGGTCAACACCTGTATCTTCAGCACGATGTTTTGCCTTTGGATACCTCAACATGATTTAAACACCCTGTGAAAGTTAAATCCAAGTACGACAGAAGTGATGACAGCTACTGCTTGCTCATAAAGGTTTACCCGGTATCACTTTTAGTTTGCTTTGGTTTGGTTTGATAATTTGCAGAGGGTTTATTCATCCGTTCAGCTTCTTTAGAATATTTACCAAACGTTCACATAAAACAAAAACAAAGTTTTTAAGATCCGTGATAACATTATGTAAAATCTATTTTAGAATGTCGTACTCCCACCACTTACACAATGTCATCTGAATGTCTTTAGACCTCCTAAGATACTCCACAATTTCCTATTTCATAACCTACATTGAATACATGTTAGGTCTGGTGTAAGTCAATACCTTTTGATTTTACTTAAATTATATCTATAATATACTTAATCATAGTTCAGTCCACTTCAGTCATTGTCTAACTTTGTTGTGAGTGACCGCATTCTTCCTTTTCACTTGGAGCACATCCACACACAAAGTAGCTCTCATAAGTGCCAGGGACTGCTATGGCAATGTGTGCTTTTTGACATCAAACTTTTTGTTTTCGTTTTTAGCCAAAGTTTTTTTCAGATTGACAAAGGCCTGTTAGCTTCCCAAAAACAAAGATTTGCAAAAACATGACAAAACAAACATTGATGAAGTCAAAAGATTGGCTTCCATCACCAGACCCCGTTGGATTTGCCAATGATTTTTAAAATGTGCTTCTTGAACTCAAATACTTCCTCATGCCATCGTCAATCATTTCACAGATGCAAAAAATGAGATCCTGTATAACGCTGACAGAAAAAAAGCTGCAGTTGTAAATTCTCTTGTGAATCAAAGACGCTGGTGGAAAAGTGATTTGCCCAGGGTTCGCCCACATTTGTGAAACAAAGGTATAAATCGATTCCATTCTGTTCAACGTTCAGTTTTGTGGAGAATGTTTCCCAGAACAAGTTTCTGGAGCCATGTTTTTCTCCAGAATCCCATGCAACCATAACAACCATTGAAGTACTGCCCACTAATGATTGGGTTTTTTTAGAGGAAGAAACAAGAGGTTGCAGTTGGATTTTTAAAGGGTGAAAATGAGATAACCTATGGGTATTAACCACATTAATGTATTGTCATCAAAGTAAACCATTTGCTCATTATAACGTTGTTTTGAGCACAACATGGATAACTTGCCAAGTCACTTTCCTCTGTTTATTTACACATTTTGTTCATGATGGCTTAATAAACAAAATTGTGCAAATAAGAAGTCCACCTTGGCTTACTTATGCATTAGGGATGTGTGTAATATAGGTGAAAAATATTCCAAAGTAACACAATCACTAGTGACTGTGTTATTAATAGATCACAAGCACATCTTATTGAAACCAAATCCACACAACCTGACAATACAATACTGAATGTCCTTTAGTCTATTAATCTAGACAAAATTGTGAAGAACTTACAAAGCCACCCATAGATCAGACCTACCTCCTATTAAACTCCTAATAATCTCACCTACCACAAAGAAACTTTATCAAATTTATAGAATGATTTCTAAAGATTACAAGACTTCCCAATAACCAACAGTAATCAATAACTACTGGATTACTCACTAACGTTGGGTTCCAGAGTAGCTGCTACTCGCCGTAAAGAGCTTCAACGCCTCACTAGAGGTAGTAAGTGCCATATCAATCCACCTGCAATTCAGTGCTTGATTTGAGCCATTGGTTTCCGGTGCTCCGCACTGGCACTTAATTGTCAACATTGGAGCTTGTGACAGTCTGCCACAAGGTGGTGCTTTCTGGCTAATTTACAGATGACTGCAACTACAGTTAATTATGAATTCAATATACATTAAAATGACTATTACCTGCCGCCCAAGACATTTGTATAGCTTAGGGGCCTGATATAGTCTTAATTGTCACACTTGTAGTGATGTTTAGTAGTTGTGTGGTTACCATCATTGGCAGCATGGCCGGGGCAATCTGTGGTGCAAGCTACAGTGACCTCCTGACGAGAGCCCTAGCACTTATTTTTTTAGACAAATTAAGTACTGAATACAATGCATCCTTTAGCATCTGCTGTTCCTTCTTATTTGCTTTTGCAATGAAATCGTTGAATTTTATTGGGGAATTTTCCCACAGGGAAGTAATTTTGCCCTATTAGTCTTAGCTACTATTTCGATTTCCCCTCCAATGGGCTTCATCTGATTTCACATACCATTTTTAGTTTGAGCCTGGGTAGCACATGCGCTGCTCTGCAAGGCATGCTATATTCAGGTAGGGACTTGAAGCTCCGCTCATTCTCCGCTCATATTGTTCATTGGCTTGTGTCCTTGTCTACTGTAAACTGTGGCAGTTCATTGGTCAGTAGGCTTAGTAGTCCCTCCTTAGTACCGCCTTGTCTCATTTTGTAACCTCCCATGGCGACATCCCGTTACGAGTGTTGTTACTCGGTAGGCTTTAATTACAGCCTGCAAGTACTATTTTTATAGCAATAGGTCTCGCATTTGTGAGAGTTTAAGCTATTGGCATAGTAAATGACAATGCCTTTCATTTATCTGTTTTAAAAACAATACGTAAATAAAAGGCATTGTCATTTACAATTCAAACTCTTGTAAATGTGAGACCTATTGCATTGCAAACTCTTTCATGAAACCTGTCATTGGACACTAGTACATCCATTTTTTGTATTTTTTTTGCGAGTGAAGTTCTCCTGTACTTTGGCCCTCTGTTTCAAAAAGTCCTTACTTGCTCTCCTTCCTTGGAAACTTAATAAAGCAAAGTGACATGTTTCATACTTGAAGAGTAATAGCATTTTTTCGGAGTGCAGCAATTGCAAAAAGTTTGGCTTCCGCTGCTGAAAAATTAGGACAGTTTGTTGAAATAGTGGATGTGAAACCATCAGAGCAAATATCTGGGAAAGCTCGGGTACCCGCAGTATCTGCGCTCTGACTTTGACAAAGTGCTGTGGACTCCATGAAAAAGTACAGCTCCTTTACCCGGCTCCTGATTGCAAAGTGTGCAGGAGTGCGGTGCATGGCACTCACTGGCCTCTAGGTGCAAATTCAATCAAAAGATGCACTCATTTATTGGGCTGTCAACAGACTGATGCTGCTTCAGAGGTCAGGCATTTTAATTGTAATCACGCACAGCTCATTTGGGACCATATTGAAAGAGACCAGCTGGAGCTACCACCATGGTGCACCATCCCTCATTCATTTAACCAATCGCAGCCATTATATTTTCAAGGTTTAACTTTTGCTGTCTCATGTATGGGTTTTTTAGTAGCTGTTATCAGTTGTAACTTTATAACATGCAAAGAGCACTATTTTTTTAAATTGTAAAATGGCCCATTAATAGGGGCAAATGTCATGTGATGTCAGTGACTGTGATTTCAATGTGCACAGAGTCCAAAAGGATTGTGATATCACTTCCGGCATCCCTGTGGCAGCTACTCTGAATTATGATGTTCACCTCAAGTGGTTAGGAGAGGTATGACACCCTTATTTAGCAAAACAGCCTTACATACATGATCACCCACAGTGTAGAGCATACCCTTAGTTTAGGAGTGTTCTTAAAAACGGACTCTCTCCTGGTACTCTAGTCAGTATCCCTTCAGACCATGGAAAATACTATCCCAGGGCACCCGTCTACAGCGAGCAGGGATGTACAGAACCTACATTCAACTGTTCAACAGAACTGGGCAGAACGTGGTACTGCAAGCGGTTCATTAGTGTAGATAAGATTTCAGTAAATCTAGGCACAGTAGAGAACTTCATGCAACGACCGACACAATGCACTAGTCTTGTGCAAACCATTTTAATCTTGCATCTTTTTCTATTGGTTCAATCGAAGAACACCAAGATCAAGACGCCAAAAGGGTCTTCTTTTATAATATCATCTTCTGTCTTCTGCCGTGGCTAGTTTTTAACCTGTTGCTGTCATGTTATTGTAGTGCTAGGTCAATTGCTATCAGAAATAAATGCTGATATATTCTTGACCAGTTCCCAAATTGGACATTCTCCTGTTGTGTGCAACATTTGCTGTTGCTCGGCCTGTTAGAGTTATTCAATCAGTTTCCATATTTTATAACTGTGTTGTGGTGTATCTTAATTAAAATAATCTACCATCATAGACCCACCCATGTACAAAAGAAAAAGTGTGGAACAGATAGAAAGCACCTCACGGTAGCAACACCAAGGGGACCGCTGGCTGGTACTCTCCAGCAGGTCCACTTATCATCATTGGTTACCTTCTCTCTGAAAAAAGAAATGTGTGTGTTATTATAAACCTCAACCTCATGGAATCAACAAAAATAGAAAAACCTAAATGTGAGTGTGCTATCTATGCATGCTATTGCAGTGCATGCCCTTTGGACCCCGTGAGAATGTAAACAGATAATCCTCACCTTTAAAAATTGGTAAAGCTAACCGGCTTAAGGTAACTTTATTCAGTGCTGCATGCCTTCCAAATTAAAAATGGTTCCCATCAAACCATGATCAATTATTATAAGCCTACATGTTTCGTTGCCAAGAGGCAACTTCGTCAGGGCTACTGGGGTTCCAAATCAATACTTCATGGGAGGTTCACATCAAAACCGTTTGGTTGCGTCTATACTGCATACCTGCAACCATCATCAAGGAGACCCACGCATCAGCAGATCGCGTTCCCCCACGGTGACTGCCAACAGGTCCTATCACCGCTACCGGTCATGTCCGGTGGCCAAATCAATCAGCACTAAATAAGTTGGTGAGTGAGTTAAAAAAATTTAGGTGACCCCTCAAGTGTTGGAAATGCTCATTTGGGTGTAACTCTGGATGGACAGGTCCATTGTTGGTTTGTAACGTGTTGAGTGGAGGGCGGCCTGTCCACTTTATCCCCTATAGCTCCTAGTGTGTGGTTGTCCATATTTTATAAACCAAACAAAACAGTAGGAAGATAATCTGACTCCATTAGATGAAAGTCTGCGCCATTCTCACCAGGACCATAACTTGTTATACTGAAACGTGCTTAAATGCTACAAGAAGTATAATAAGCTGCTACACGCAGGGCATCATGTACAGATTCCTCAAGTGTTGCTGCCATCTTTCTGATTGCAACACCTTCCAATTGCTTTACAAACGATGACTACTTGTCCTTTAAAGATATCCCTGCCTTGATGTTTCTCAAGTGGTAGAAGCTGCTTGTTAGTGCCTCCTATCTATCACTTTTTATTATCATGTGAGATGTCTAGCTCCCTGAATACTTAGAGAAGAGCAGGACAAACCCATGATACACCATCAATTTAAGAAAGCATCTCCATTGACAAGTTGATGTGGGGCGGGGTCACGAAACAAGATCTCAACCATTGTTTTCTTACCATGAAAGAGGAAATGAGGGATCATCTTGCGTAATATCTGGTCTCCTCATGGCTTAGAACATCCTGGCTATGCTCAGTTTAAAGAACAAACCCATTGATTAATGTTGATGCAATGATCTTTACAAATGTCTCAGTACACAGGCATGAATCCATATTACTACAGCTAGTGAACCCAGACCAATCTGAATTTGTGTGGGGAGGCAAATCCATGCTAATATTAAAAGAGTGGTATATCCAACCGAGAAGGTGGATGCAAAATAGGATATTTTACATTGATCTTCCTTGATAATGAGTAGGCTTTGAGCAAGTATAGAGCAATTTTCTGGGGAGGGACCCTAAGGATAGTAGCCGAGGCCACAATTATAGAACATGGACAATGACTAGTTATGTACAGCCCATTTCCAGTGTTAGCCTTTACTGTAATAACTATGATAGAGTGGAGATTACCAGGGAAATCCGACAAGCTGTTAATGGCAGGTTGCACTTCTCTTACTTACCCTGTACTCTGGAGAAAGGATGATAGGGACAACCTTCCTCAAGTTCAAGTTCAAGTTCAAAAATGTGTATAGCGCATTACTCACCCAGAGGGTCTCAAGGCGCTTGGGGGAGGGGGGGTACCTTACTTATCGAATATCCAAGTTTTTAGTTGCTTTCTGAAGGAGAGGTGGTTCTGTGTAAGGCCGAGGTGGGTGGGGAGAGAATTCCAGGTTTTGGCTGCTAAGTAGGAGAAGGATCTTCCTCCCATGGTGGATTTATGGATGCGCCGAATTGCAGCGAGGGCTTGATTGGACGATCGTAGGTGGCGGGTGGGGGTGTAGAAGGACAGTCGCGTGTTGAGGCATTCGGGTCCTAGGTCGTAGAGGGCCTTGTGTGCGTGGGTGAGGAGATGGAACGTTATTCTCTTGTTGACGGGGAGCCAGTGGAGGTCTCTCAGGTGTCCGGAAATGTGAGCTTGACGGGGGATGTTTAGTATGAGTCTGGCTGAGGCGTTTTGGATGCGTTGGTGTTTTTTCTGTAGTTTGGCTGTGGTTCCGGCGTAAAGGGTGTTTCTGTAATCCAGTCGGCTTGTGACCAGTGCGTGGGTGACCGTCTTTCTTGTTTCGGTGGGGATCCAGCGGAAGATTTTTTTGAGCATGCGTAGGATGTTGAAGCATGATGATGAGACGGCGTTGACTTGTCTGGTCATCGAGAGAGAGGAGTCCAGGATGAAGCCCAGGTTACGTGCGTGGTCCGTAGGTATGGGTGCGGTTCCCAAGGCCGGTGGCCGCCAAGAGTCGTCCCAGGCAGCAGGGGATGAACCTTAGATGAGGACTTCCGTTTTGTCCGAGTTCAGTTTTAAACGGCTGTTCTTCATCCACTCGGCTACTTCTTTCATCCCTTCGTGTAGGTTGGTTTTGGCGGTGTTTGGGTCTTTGGTGAGGGAGAGGATCAGCTGGGTGTCGTCTGCGTAGGAGATGATGTTGAGGTTGTGTTGGCGCGCGATGGATGCGAGGGGACTCATGTATACGTTGAAGAGGGTGGGGCTGAGTGAAGATCCTTGTGATACACCACAGATGACTTCAGTTGCCTCTGATTTGAATGGGGGGAGGCGGACTCTCTGGGTTCTTCCGGCGAGGAACGAGATGATCCAGTCTAATGCTTTTCCTTGTATTCCGACGTTGCTGAGGCGTTGTATGAGGGTGCTGTGACAGACTGTCGAAGGCTGCGGAGAGGTCGAGTAGGATGAGGGCAGCTGTTTCTCCATTGTCCAGTATAGTTCGAATGTCGTCTGTTGCTGCGATGAGGGCGGTTTCGGTGCTGTGTTTGGCTCGGAAGCCGGACTGTGAAGGCGGCGAGTTGACTGTTGACGGCTTTCTCAATGACTTTGGCACGGAATGGGAGGAGCAAGATGGGGCGGTAGTTTTTAAGTTCAGTGGGGTCTGCTGTGGGTTTCTTCAGAAGGGCGCTGAGTTCGGCATGTTTCCAGCTTTCCGGGAAGGTAGCGGAGTTGAAGGAGCAGTTGATGACGTCACGGAGATGGCGTGCGATAATGGAGTCTGCTTTGTTGAAAATGTGGTGGGGACATGGGTCGGTTGGCGATCCCGAGTGGATGGAGTTCATCAGGCGGATGGTGTCTTCAGTGGTGATTGGGTTCCAGGCGCAAAGGTTGTTAGAGGGCGGTTTTGGTTCGGAGGTGGGTGGAGTGGACTGGTCTTCCGACTGGATTCCAAAGCTGTTATGTATGTCGGTGATTTTGTTGTGGAAGAATGAGGCTAGGGAGTCGCAGAGGTCTTGGGAGGGAGTGATGTCGTTGGTTCCGGCGGTGGGGTTGGTAAATTCTTTGACGATGTTGAATAGTTCCTTGCTGTTTTGGGCGTTGTTGTCAAGGCGATCCTTGAATGCTGATTTCTTGGTGGATCGGATCAGTTGGTGGTGTTTACGGGTGGCGTTCTTGAAGGTGGCCAGGTTGTTAGTGGTTGGGTTTTTTCTCCAGGCTTTCTCGAGGGTACGACAGAGCTTCTTGGATTTCTTAAGGTCATCGTTGAACCAGGGGGCTTTTTTGCTACCTTGCTTGATTTGATGCTTTTTCAAGGGTGCTAGTTCGTCAGCGCTGTGGGTGATCCATTGTGTGAGGTTGGTGGCTGCCTGGTTTGGGTCCGATGATTTGGCAGGAGGGTTTTGGTGAAGCGATGTGAACGGCTGGTCGGTGGTAATTTTGTTCCAGTTTCTTCGGGGAATAGGTTGTGGGGGGTTGTGGGTCGTGGTCTTTTTGTAGTTGAAGTGAACGCAGCTGTGGTCCGTCCAGTGGAGAGCTGTGGTGTGATTGAAGGAGATGTGCTTGCTGGAGGTGAAGATTGGGTCGAGCGTGTGTCCGGCATAGTGGGTGGGGGTATTGACAAGTTGTTCGAGTCCGAGGTTGGCCAGTTTGGCCAGAAGGGATGTGGTGTTGCTGTTGTTTTTCTTTTCCAGGTGGAAGTTGAGGTCACCCAGTAGAATGTAGTCCTCGGAGGGGAGGGCGTGTGGGCTGATGAAGTCAGTGATGTCTTCGCTGAACTGTGTGCGGGGTCCTGGTGGTCTGTAGATGAGGGTGCCTCTGAGTGTGGTCTTGGGGTCGGTGTGGATCTGGAAGTGAAGGTGTTCGGCGGTAGCGAGGTAATCGACGGAACTGGTCGTGATGCGGATGGTGTTCTTATGGACGATGGCGATGCCTCCTCCTGTTTGGTTGGTGCGGTCCTTTCGGATGATCTTGTAGCCGTCAGGGATGGCTATGGCGATGTCGGGAGCTGATGAGGCGTTCATCCAGGTTTCTGTAAGGAAGGCGACGTCCGGCGATGTAGTGTCGAGTAGGTTCCAGAGTTCAGTGGCGTGTCTGTGGACCGAGCGGGTGTTGAGCAGGATGCACTTTAGGTGGTTAGTGTCGGAGCGCTGTTTGGAGTTTGTGGATTTGGTGTAGGTCCTGATGCAGTCGAATTTGCAGGAGTGGCAGGTGAAGGGTCCATGGGTGTGTCCTGGGGCGGCTTGGTAGCAGTTTGGTGGGCGGCCGGGGTTCAGGGCTGAGAGTGTTGCGGCGTCGTATGTTATGCGGGCGGAGAGGATTTTGCGGGGGCCAGGGGATCTGGCACTGGGCGCGGTCCAGGCGCGGACGGGCGTAGACGGGCGTACCTTTGGCACGCCTTCGGCGCGCATAGGGCGCGCCCGCTGCGCGTGAACGCTGCACGTCAGCTGTTCTGGCATAAGTGGATAGTGGGGGGGGCGGAGCGAGGGAGGGGCAGCTGGGAGGCAGGAGCGGGGTGGAGGGCCGGGCTGGGAGGCACAATCAACAACAACAAAATGGCAGCGAGCCAAAAGCCAAACAGGACTTTACTGTGACCCCAATCAATCGCTCTGCAAAGGGAAGCGTCACCGGCACAATCAGGCACAAATTAATCACGCAGGTAAGGCAGCAATGCACAATCGAGTATCTATGAAAGCGCAGCTCAGTAGTAAAGCGCTACGATACAGTTACAATACAGTTACAATCAGGCACAGATAATTATTGCAGAAGCAGTGTGAGCAAAGCGCAATTGTTTTCAGAGGTGAAGAGCAGTCTGGCAGTATAGCGCTACGATACCAGAATCAGGGCAGGGAGCAGCGTGAGGAGCGGCCCCTTCTGAGGAGCTCAGGGCGGTCACAGCGCTAGCTCTGGAGGGTAGAGCCTAACCTTTCTGTGGGAGGGAGGGGCAGCTGGGAGGCGGGAGCGGGATGGAGGGCCGGGCTGGGAGGCACAATCAACAACAACAAAATGGCAGCGAGCCGAAAGCCAAACAGGACTTTACTGTGACCCCAATCAATCGCTCTGCAAAGGGAAGCGTCACCGGCACAATCAGGCACAAATTAATCACGCAGGTAAGGCAGCAATGCACAATCGAGTATCTATGAAAGCGCAGCTCAGTAGTAAAGCGCTACGATACAGTTACAATACAGTTACAATCAGGCACAGATAATTATTGCAGGAGCAGTGTGAACAAAGCGCAATTGTTTTCAGAGGTGAAGAGCAGTCTGGCAGTATAGCGCTACGATACCAGAATCAGGGCAGGGAGCAGCGTGAGGAGCGGCCGCTTCTGAGGAGCTCAGGGCGGTCACCTCAGCAACCTCACCTCAGCAACCTCAGCACTGCTGTCCTCCAGAGTGACTAGAGGACAGAAAGGACATGTTAGGCAATAGTATTCAAAAAGAGCCACAATGAAAAGAAGGTATCTAAGGGAGCAAAAAAACACAAGGTATGGACCTCTCTACAAAAGCAAACAATACAAGAAATAAAAACAGGCAATTCAAAACAAGGAAAAAACAAGCACAAAAACAAGCCCAATGTACCTCGGAAAAAAGAAACAATGGACAGGATTGCAAGGTACTTGCAGCATGATAAAGACAGAATCCCTACAGTGTTGTAATGCACTGAAGCATACAAAATATCCCTTTATATAGTAACTGACAACTCCAAGCAAGACCTGGAAACACATTACAGCCATCTTGAATAAGCATGCCCATAGGAATAAATTGTACGTCCTGTAACAAGACAGTCCTTGTCATACAGCTCTCCAATTACTAGATGTCTCTCTGCTAATCAGAGACTTAATCCCCTTGTTACATCATCTCCAATTTCTACAAATCATAGGGTGGAGCATACGGGGGTCTTCTCTTATATAATGGCCCACATGTATATATATAACACAGCTTGCCCTACTGTCAGTGCAGCACCCATGACCTTTTGGGAGAGCAAGGTCCATTGCTCTGTGCCTGCAGGCCTCATGCATGCCAGAATCTGCAGCGCACTGTACTCTGCAGTAGCCACAGACAGTAACTCCAACGTGCCCCTTACCTCCTCTGTTTTTAATTTGATGGTGGGGTGATACAATTGGATTAGAGGTAACTTTGGCTCAAGGAGCTAACATTTTAGGAGCATATCATCGTAATGTCTGCTGATGACATTTAGTTTCACTCTGGAATTAACCTTAGCTTTGCTCACCAAACTATAGCACATTTGACAGGTATGAGGCTTCAACATGGAACTTTGCACCTGTTCCTAAACCCTGGCCAAATTGAGGAATTGAACAGGCCATGCCCACTTCAGAGGGTATCGAAGAGCATCATGGATATCCAGATCAAATTCATCACTAGGGATGACCAAACTCACCTGTCTGCTCACTGATTTTTTAACAGACTTGAATATATGATCACATTTTGTACTCTCTGGTTGGTTTGCTAGGACGGATTTGATCAAAAATAATGTGTAGGAGACTTTTATGTTAGATCATCTGTAGTAAAAATATTGTCTGACAAAAATATTGTTTCCTAAATATTGTTTTACAAATATGATCCCATTTGGTGTAGATTTTTTATTATTAAGTCCAATAGAAAAATATTTTTATAGGCAAATTTAGGGCATAATATTTCTGGAAGACAATGTGTTGGTTAAGATATTAAAGCACCATACCTCAGATGAGATTGTATTGCAAGTTCTAAACCTCTCCAACAATTCTTTCTGTGCGCACAATTAAGAGTAGAATAAAATAAAATTACTACATAATCCCAAAAGGCAAGTAGGTATAGCACTCCCCACTCTATTAAAAGTCAAGGAGATAAAGCACTCTCCGTTCTATTAAAGTCAAGGAGGTATAGCGCTTTCCGTTCGATTAAAATTCAAGGAGGTATAACACTCCTCGTTCTATTTAAATTCTAGGAGGTATGGCACTCCCTGTTCTATTAAAAGTCAAGGAAGTGTAGCACCCCCCTGTGCTAATAAAGTCAAGGAGATCTACCACTCCCGGTTCTCTTAAAAGTCAAGGAGATCTAGCACTCCCCGTTCTATTAAAGCCAAGGAGGTCTGGCACTCTGTGTTCTATTAAAAGTCAAGAATGTATAACACTCTCCGTTCTATTAAAGCCAAGGAGGTCTAGCACTCCCCGCTCCCCGTTCTTGACGTTGGCGGGCAGACATGAGACAGGCAGGGGTTTTGATCCTGCTTGACCTGTCTGCCGCCTTCGATACGGTAAACCATGATATTCTGCTGGATAGACTGAGAGAGGTAGGAGTTGCAGGGAGTGCCCTTGGGTGGTTTGAGTCCTCTCTCCAGGGCAGGGAACAAGCTGTATCTCTCCCTCCCTTTCAATCCTCCTTCTCTACCATCTCGCATGGCGTCCCTCAAGGCTCGGCAGTTAGCCCAATACTTTTTAACATCTACATGAAGCCCTTGATAGCGGTCATCAAACAATTTAAGATCGAAATTGTTAATTACGCTGATGACACGCAGTTGATATGGTCCTTGGAGGGAAATGAATATACCTCCTTGGAGGAATTTCACAACTGCATGCGAGCCACAGCGGAGTGGTTGAAAGCCAATTCCTTGCAATTTAACACAGGGAAGACCGAGGTGCTATATTGCCCTAGGCCTAGGATACAATCTCTCCTACCCAGCAACTTTTGGCCAAGGGACTGGTCAAACCTGTGAAGGTAGTACGGAATCTGGGTGTGATGTCCAATAGCGACCTCACCCTGGATGCGCAGGTTTCAAAGGTGGCAGCTGGCTGCTTGACCATCATTCGCCTTTTGAGAAAAATCCTGCCCCTGTTACCGCCTTCTGCTCGGATAGAGGTGGTGCGTTGCACTGTGCTCAGTAGGTTAGACTACTGCAATGCTTTGCTGCTGGAGTCTCCTAGCTACCTTATGGATAGACTTCAGAGACTCCAGTCCGCAGCTGCAAAATTAGCCCTAGGGTGGCCAACTAGAGCTTCCTCCTCAGGGGCACTGCACTGGCTCCCAGTGAGGCAGAGGGTGACATTTAAGTCCCTCTGTCTGACCTTTAAAGCCCTCTACGGGCTAGGCCCGGCCTGCCTTCAAAGGAAGTTTTCATGGCATGTGCCGGCCCGCAATCTACGCTCCTCCTCGGCCAGGTTGGCGACCATACCTAGGTTTAGGCGATCCAGAGCAGGAGGTAGATCGTTCAGTGTGGCTGCGGCCAAGCTCTGGAACTCTCTTCCCACTGAACTTAGGCAGGTCACCGGCCTTCTTGCTTTTAGAGAGCAGCTCAAAACTTGGCTTTTCCCCTTTTTTTCTTAATCCTTAGCCAGTGATTGTCTCACCCTGCTTTTTCTGTTGAGTCTGCCAGCGCCAGGATGCCTCTCGAGGTGATAGCGCGCTTTATCAGTGAAATAAATAAATACATAAATAAATTAAAAGTCAAGGAGGTCTAGCACTCCCTGTTCTCTTAAAAGTCAACGAGGTCTAGCACTCCCCGTTCTATTCAAAGTCAAGAAGGTCTAGCACTCTCTGTTCTATTAAAAGTCAAGAATGTATTGCACTCCTCTTTCTATTGAAGTTAAGAAGGTCTAACTGTCTCTGTTCTATTAAAAGTGAAGCATTTCTAGCACTACCCTGTCTATTAAAAGACAAGGAGGTCTAGCACTCCGCGTTCTAATCAAAGTCAAGGAGGTCTAGCACTCTATATTCTAATAAAAGTCAAGGAGATATAGCACTCCCAGTTCTATTTAAAGTCAAGGAGGTATATCGCTTCCCGTTCTATTAAAAGTCAAAGATATCTAGCGCTCTCTGTTGTATTAAAACTCGGGGAGGTATGGCAATCCCCATTCTATTAAAAGTCAATGAAGTCTAGCACTCCATGTTCTATTAAAACTCAAGAATGTATAACACTCCCCATTCTTTTAAAGTTAGGAAGGTCTAGCTCTCTCTGTTCTATTAAAAGGCAAGGAGGTCTAGCACTCTTATGTTCTATTAAAACTCAAGAATGTATAACACTCCCCATTCTATTAAAGTTAGGAAGGTCTAGCTCTCTCTGTTCTATTAAAAGGCAAGGAGGTCTAGCACTCCCCGTTCTATTAAAGTCAAGGAAGTCTAGCACACTATGTTCTATTAAAAGTCAAGAATGTATAACACTCCCTGTTGAATTAAAGTTAAGAAGGTCTAGCTGTCTCTGTTCTATTAAAAGTCAAGCAGTTCCAGCACTCCCCCGTCTATTAAAAGTCAAGGAGGTCTAGCACTCCCCGTTCTAATCAAAGTCAAGGCGGTCTAGCACTCTATGTTCTATTAAAAGTCAAGAATGTATAGCACTTCCCTTTCTATTAAAGTTAAGAAGGTCTAGCTCTCTCTGTTCTATTAAAAGCCAAGGCGGTCTAGCACTCTAAGTTCTATCAAAAGTCAAGAATGTATAACACTCCCCGTTCTATTAAAGTTAAGAAGGTCTAGCTCTCTCTGTTCTATTAAAAGGCAAGGAGGTCTAGCACTCTTATGTTCTATTAAAACTCAAGAATGTATAACACTCCCCATTCTATTAAAGTTAGGAAGGTCTAGCTCTCTCTGTTCTATTAAAAGGCAAGGAGGTCTAGCACTCCCCGTTCTATTAAAGTCAAGGAAGTCTAGCACCCTATGTTCTATTAAAAGTCAAGAATGTATAACACTCCCTGTTGAAATAAAGTTAAGAAGGTCTAGCTGTCTCTGTTCTATTAAAAGTCAAGCAGTTCCAGCACTCCCCCGTCTATTAAAAGTCAAGGAGGTCTAGCACTCCCCGTTCTAATCAAAGTCAAGGCGGTGTAGCGCTCTATGTTCTATTAAAAGTCAAGAATGTATAGCACTTCCCTTTCTATTAAAGTTAAGAAGGTCTAGCTCTCTCTGTTCTATTAAAAGCCAAGGCGGTCTAGCACTCTAAGTTCTATCAAAAGTCAAGAATGTATAACACTCCCCGTTCTATTAAAGTTAAGAAGGTCTAGCTCTCTCTGCTCTATTAAAAGTCAAGGAGGTCTAGCACTCTAATTTCTATCAGAAGTCAAGAATGTATAACAGGAGGAGGAGCTACGCTAGCAACCAAGATGGCCGCATAAGCTCCCGGCTCCGTCGACCTCCGCCGAAGGCTCATACATCCTGGCTTTTATCCTGACTTCCCGCCGCACTCCCGTGCAGCTGAAGTGCGCCTGACTCTAAAGGTGCAATCTCGGAATTTCTGGCTGCTCAAATGTGGGAGATACACCGTGTGCCATTCTCGGCCTAACCCGGAGTTGAAGCCGGGGCCTCGAGTTCTAACCCAGCCGGGTTGAAGTTGAACAACATCGGCCGCGGGACTTGGGTGGCTCCGGTCTCCCGAAGTGGCATTTTTTCCTTTCCGTTTTGGATGGTGTCCGGTGGCAGCTTTATCCTGCAACTACGGCGGCTCGCCTTAAAAACTGTTTTGGTCGTGGACCCGCCTCCCGAGGACCCCGTTGAGCTCCCGGGGTCGATGGGCTTGGTTCCTCGCTGGCGGCGACGGTGCTGAGATTGTGCTTTTGAAGAGCTAACAGTTATCATCTGTATTGCCTTTGCCTGGGGCCCTGGAGCAGTCGACCTCCGGGGTTCGGTTACCCGCCCTGTCGCTCACTGAGGGGCGATGGAGCGGGCTGAAAGTACACCGTCGCTACGCACAGTAATGGCCGCCATTTGGGAGCTCCACGACCGCGTCACCGCCACCGTCCAGAAGTTGGGGGGACCGGTTGATCATCATTGCCGGAGACCGGACTCCGACCGTTTGTTGGTTGTGAGTCAAGATGCCTCACCCGCGGAGCAAGTTCCGATTGCTATCGAGGACCCTGTGTTGGAATCGGGCTTGGAAATATTTCGCGACCCTAAGATGGCGGCGAGCAAGCTTGAAAGTACTGGCTGTGTGGTTTGCCCCGTGTCGATATCGCCCGAGTTGGATGTGACTGTTGCTGTACTTCAGAGTGACTTCTCCAGTGCATGTCGGATTAAGGCCTCGCC
This sequence comes from Lissotriton helveticus, assembly GCF_964261635.1. Lineage (NCBI taxonomy): Eukaryota > Metazoa > Chordata > Amphibia > Caudata > Salamandridae > Lissotriton > Lissotriton helveticus. The sequence goes on from NC_136070.1 coordinate 88,491,772, forward strand.
TCTTTTCTTTCTGAAGGATCAAAAACGCTTTGCTGACTTATCGCTGGTGGGCAGTGAACTTGATTTGACATTTCGACTTTGTGACTGTCTATCCTGGTATTTCTCCTTTCGTGTTGACTTCTACACTATTCTCTTTCTGGATATTCTTGCTGTGATGGCGGTTCGACTGGCCAGGGCCCGCATGAAGAATCGTAGCGGCCCGGTTATAATGGATGGGGTCTGTGTAATGGATCGTGTGGGCCAGGGCTGAATTTGACTTGAATTCGGTGCAATGACTTTCATTTGGCTCTGCTGGGTTGTGTCCGTGGGTGCGAGGGCCAGAGGGGATTCTGATTGTCTGGGTTTGGTGTTACTTCCGTTCTCGAAAAGGGATTTGCTGCCTCTGTAGCGCCGGGGGTTGGGCGGGATGGTCCTTTTCTCCTGTCTGTGGCTCCCCTATCGATTTGTTTATTGTTCTGTTTTGATCTGCCTAATACTACGGTAGGGGATGTCTGCTTTTGGCGGGGGGGAAGGGAGTCCGGGAGCCCGTATCGTTTTGTACTATATCTCCTCCTCCAGCTTTTCCCTTCCTTGGGTGTAGTTTAGGGGGCGACAGGCACGCTGCTAGTGGGGTTAGGTCGTAGCCATCTGCAGGGGTGCAGGGTGGGGGGTTGCGGTTTTTTTTTAATTTTTCCTTTATTTTGTTCTATGACCTTTCTATTTCCCTTTTCCCTCTTCACAGGAGATGTGGCGTATTCTCCTGATCTCCTTTTTGTTCTTCATGTCTGGGTGTTGAATATTTAATTTGCATATCCTTTATTACTGGTGGGCGGGTACTGTGGGGGTTTGCTTATGGTCATCTGTATTGTATTGTTTTGCCTCAGCTCTACGCTGGTATTGATATCTTGCTGATGATTTGACCGTAGTGTATTTCCTCATCTGCCTGCCCATCCGCGGTTGTAATATATTTTGTCAACTGACACCCGATATGTACATTTTACTCTTGTGTAAAATTAATAAAAATATATATATAAAAAAAAAAAAGAATGTATAACACTCCCCGTTCTATTAAAGTTAAGAAGCTCTAGATGTCTCTGTTCTGTTAAAATTCTAGGAGGTCTAGCACTCCCTGTTCTATTAAAAGTCAAGGAAGTCTAGCACTACTGTTCTATTAAAAGTCAAGGAGATCTAGCACTCCCCGTTGTATTAGTCTAATACAATATAGAAGAATTAAGAGGCATTGTAGAATAATCACGGCGAGAATAAGAAAAACCTGTACTGTCGGAAGACACGGTCTAGTGTCTGAGTCCTTTCTGTAACCTCACACCTAACACCCACCCACCACCAGGCGACACAGGTCAGATGACCCTGGCTAATAAAAGGGGCTGAGCGCACGTGCTCATGGCCCATTACCTATCCTACTGTGTCTATGTCTAATTGCGTGACTGCGGGTGTATGCATGATGAGGGCCTAGCGCCCCCACCCCAATCACCACAATGGCGACGAGGCGGAAACTGTGCCACGCGTGCCACAGCTGAAGAAAATCGTGGGGTAAAGGGGGAGAGAGAGCTGCCTACCTAGAGGGCACAACCTCCCCTTGTGAATTTGTCGGCCGTGGAGAGGCCCGCGGGGCATGTGACGAGCCCCGGGCCTGGATGTGCAGCAAGTGGTGACCGGGAGCCAACCCCGCACCTCTCACACCTGCCAATGAGAAAGCGGACCGGACAGAGCCCACCTGCACCGGCCGCAACTATGCCTCGGCAAGGAGCGGACCGACCGGAGCCCACCCGCGTCGGCCGCGACTGACCCAGCTGAGAGGCGACCACAGCAGTGCCCACCTGCATGGTAGAACAGGCCCGCCGGCCGAACGTGTGCCCCAGCACGAAGCGGACCGACCGGAGCCCACCCGAGTCGGCCGCGGCAGCAGGGACCCCCACCGGAGATGAGTGCTGGCCGGGCGGAGCCCACTCGCCATGGCCGCAGCCAAAGAAGAAGGCCCGTGGGCCGGAGGCGAGCCCGTGGCACTGTGAGGCGACGGGGGGCCACGCGTGCCTGCAGCGACCCCCCCCAAGACCGAAAGAGAAGCGGAGCCCACCCGCATAATTATGGCGCCCACTATGAACATTAAGTAAAGCAGGGCCAGCGGAGCCCACCCGCGGCCTGCCTGCAGCGCCCCTTGTCCCCGCCGCGCAGCGAGTGTGACTGAAGCTGCTGCGGCGGCGGGGACAAGAATCGGCTAAAGAAGCTCCCGCAGCGTGTGGAGAGCTGCGGGCGGGAACACACACAAGTGGTGCCCACCCGCATTGAGGAGCTGTAGGGGAGGCTGCGGCGAGAGGCACGGAGCGAGAGCCGCTTCCCACTCCCCCGCCCCAGGGACGAATAGCAATCGCGTCCCTAGCGAGGGAGGAAGACTCCGGAGCCAGTGCCAGTCCTTCTCCGCCCCGCGCAGCGCGTGGAATAAGGAGGCTGCTGCGGGCGGGAACAGAGAGCGGAGCAGCACCAGCACCCCGCGAGAGCTTGCACGTTTCACCCTCCCTCCCCAAGCAGTCTTAAAGGAAAAGGGCTTACCGGGAGACGAGAAGCGGTGCGGCTGTCCATCGAGAGGGCCTCCTGTGGTGTGCAGGCTAGAGGCTGCACACGGTGTCAAGGTCCCGCCTGCGGTAACAAAGCATGCGGATGAGAGGCACAGTACCCGAGGAAAGGCACAAGGGGAGAGTGTTGAGGCCCCTGCACACAACGTGACGCACCCAAGAAGCCGGCCAGCCAGATGGTCGCACCGAAAGCCGACCCACTGGGGGTCGCAAAAGGAGGTGACCGAAGCAAGGGTCAACAAACCGCAACACAGCAAGTATCCCACAAGAGGACAGAAGATAGCCTGCGATCATCGGCAGAGTGGACCGGCCAGAGGTCCCAGAAGTTCGAACACCAAGACACAGTCCACGATCAGCGACTAACGAACTTCACCAACCACAAGTCAACACTCAACGTCTAAGGAGAGAGAGAGAAGATCGCAACGCCCGGTCCAGTCACAGATGAGTAGAGACAGTGTCCGTGAACCAGGACAAGACCGGATGGAAGCAGGCGGAGCCCACACTGCCTGGAGAAGTCTGGCCAGGAAGAGGAAGACAGCTAGGTGACCAGACCGCGTTGCGAAAAGGAAGGAGGAAGAAGATGTCTAAGTGGCACGTCTGCCACCACCAAAGAAGAAGAAAGGAGAAGAGGTCTGGTTGGCACGTCTGCCACCACCGAAGAGAAGGAAAGGAGAAGAGGTCCGAGAAGCACGACGACAGGAAGACAATGAGAATGGAGTAGAGCAAAGAGGAGTGTGGACCAAGACACTACGACACACAAGAAGGGGAAACACCGAGGAGAACGTGAGAGGTGCACAACAGTCCACACGCACGACCGGGACACACGTAACATCACTGGAAGCAAGCATCCACGTGCGAACCCGACAGTCACCCAGGAATGACGGAAGCGAGCAGGCCGGTCTGTTGGCAACACCCACCTCTGGGATGGAACGGACACAAGGGCCGCGGAAATCCAGGGGCAGAGGCCTCAGGGACACCGGTGGCAGCGGGTCCCCACGAGAGATGGACTGTTGAAGCTTGCGCTGAAGATCTTGGAAGACCGTAGGTCCCACACGACGGAACCAGTGCCAACAACACCCTTTCAGGTGGAGCTTCGGACACGGGGAGAGGGCCCGTAGCGACGTCCTTCAACACCTTGGAGCGACAAGGTGGCATGTCCTCTGGTCCAGTGGGAGCCTGGCAGAAGGGCCTCCGGGTCGTCCAGTGAGAGGGGACACCCTCGTGAGAGGGGTATCCGTGAGAGGGATAACCTGCAACTGAAGATCCCATCAAGGACAGTCACCAGTTTAAACCGAACACCTTGACCAGGACGGTCCAGCGGAAAGCAACACACTTGGGACCTGCAATTCTTACCTCTACATGTTCACAGGACGTGAAACGGAGTGAGAGAGACTGTACAGCCCACCTACAAGCTGCAAGTCTGCCAAGGCAAGAAGATACGCCATTGCCAGCAGTTAACGTGACCAGCAGTGAAGAAGACTACGTGGGAGTCGTCGTGATTTGAGTTATGGGTTTTTGTGTGAACTATATTCTTTCCCACAGGTTGGACTTTAGTTGGTTTAATTTTCTTAACTAAGATTGGGAGGGATGTACTGTCGGAAGACACGGTCTAGTGTCTGAGTCCTTTCTGTAACCTCACACCTAACACCCACCCACCACCAGGCGTCACAGGTCAGATGACCCTGGCTAATAAAAGGGGCTGAGCACACGTGCTCATGGCCCATTACCTATCCTACTGTGTCCGTGTCTAATTGCGTGACTGCGGGTGTATGCATGATGAGGGCATAGCGCCCCCACCCCAATCACCACAAAACCCACGAAATTCAGCACAAGCCATAATGGGTAGGCAATTTAGGATAGTCACTGCATGAAACAAGGACATAATCCATGTAATGCATACTACCAATGTCCAGAAAGGTCTCTACTAAACTCTGGGATGCCACAGTGCTCCAAAGGGAGCTCTCTCCATTCCCGTCCCTCTTGACAGATGTACTTCTCCATGCAGAGTTCTTCCCTGGGTTACCTAGGTGTCCATTTGATCAATGACCAAGCAGTAACTGCCTAGTTCAGATGTGACTAAAAGGCAACATTACATCTTGTGATCATTGTCAAAGTACAGGAAATAGAAAGACTGCATCATCCCAACCCTGGGTGATGCAACAAACAAGAGGGCAAACACCAGGGAACGTACTATGTTTGAAAGAAATAAAAGTGCTTCTAACCTTTGGTTTTGAGGACACATACAATCTTCTCAGACTTACGATGTAAGAGGACATCACATTGTGTAAAGTGGGGGAACAGCTGGGAAGCGCTGTCCCAGACAATAAATGGGAGATTTTGTGGGGTCATTGAACTGACACTTCACAGCATCTTCTGCTAATTGCAGATCAATTTCGAGCCTCAGATGGGCGCCACAAAATACGCCCTTGAGCCCGGGTAAAATAAATGTTTTTTTGTGTTTTCTTCTGTTTGCCTTCCGAGTCTGCAATTAATGTTAGGCATTATTAGGACCACCAGAGGTGCTGGTTCAAAGAAACCCCCCCCTCAGCTGCACCCACCCTCTGGCAACACTCTCTGCTAATGTTTTACAACTTGTACCTGTTACTGCTTCATGACAAGCAGCCTGTCATGTGTATATGCTCAGAATAAAGTGATAATGCATAATACGTCACTTTCTTTTCCACTTCTAAGCGGCGGAACTCGGCTTCTGGCAGTGCTTCCCTACACAAAAGTTGTCAGTTAGTTAGTGGTGGAATTCATGCAGCAAAAAGGAATTACTACATCAATTGTCATCTCCGTTTCGGTGCAAACTTTAGGTTTGTGCCCGAATTAGGATTATTGTTTAATGTTGCTTATATTTTTACATGTGCACGGTAGGAGTTCGCATTAGAAATGAGAGGCCAAGATTCGAATGGGTCACCTACAGGTTACACACAAACATGCACTGTTACGACAGGGCAGAGGGCTTGGTGGCCAGTCCAAATGGCTCTGGGTGCGAGCACGGTTAGTTTGTAGAAATAATAGTTTTAAGTGAAGCACATTAACTTCGGAATAAGCAAAGCGGCACATTAAAGAGTAGTGTGTATACTTCATTCAAGCGCTGCAGTAGCACAGAGAGGGGTAGGGGGCAGCCTCCCTCCCCAGTCACTGAAGAGCATGATTTGTTTGGCGGATGAAGACCGGATCTCTGAGGGTGTGTGAGGGCCAACAGAAGGGAATGTGTGAGGGCCAATAGAAGGGGGTGTGTGAGGGCCAACAGAAGGGGTTGTGTGAGGGCAGCAGAAGGGGGGAAGGGGTGAGCCAACAGAAGGGGTAGTGTGAGGGCAACAGACGGGGTTGTGTGAAGGCTAACAGAAGGGGTGTCTAAGGATGCAGTCGGAGGCTGCATGGCACTTTGTGAAGGCAGCAGGTTGGGTCAGGAGGTCCGGATTCAGAGCCGGCTGAGAGTGTCCTAAGGTGCAAGAAGGAGCTTTTGAGAGTATCTCAGGGCAGAGTAAGAGTCTGTAAGCAGTGACTGTGTGTAAGGACCAACTGTGGCTGGCTGAAAACATGCTGAGGATCTCTTGAGGTCATACTGGAGGGGAGGGTTTGGTGAGTGTGGCAGTCTGAGAGCATAGCCTTGAATTCTTAGAGCATGTCTGAAGGCTGACTCGGGGATTGAGATTGTGTCTGAAGGTTAAATGAAGGTGTCTAAGCGGCAGGCTCAGGGCCTGCTGGCAGTCTCTGGTGGGCCCTCTGACAGTGGGCTGTGGGTGTCTGAAAGTTGAGGGAGGGAGTCTAGCCAGACTAACATGCAGCCAACACGTGCCCCTGTCCATCCTCGGCTCCCTGTCAATTGACTAAAGGCCTTATTTTTATGTTGGCGAGGATACTCTGTTGCAGTTGAGTATCCTTAGAGCCAAGAAATACATCAGGCTTTAAGTTGGCAATTAATGCATAAATTACTTACAAGTATTCTCTTTACTCTAAATCTACTTGCTTGTCCCAGTCCTTGCATAAAGCAGCGGGCGGGCAGAAAGAAGGAAGAGAAGTGCAGAAAGAAGCAACAGAGGTACAGAAAGAGGCAAGAGTGGTACAGAAAGAGAGAAGAGGGGTGCAGAAAGAAGCAACAGAGGTGCTGAAAGAGGCAAGAGAGGTACAGAAAGAAGCAAGTGAAGTGCAGAAAGAGGCAACACCAGAGACAGAAATTCAGCTACCTACCTAAAGAAAATGGTTTGAACCATCCCCCTCCCATGCGTGTATTTAGGACCCCCTCTACCAGTAGCGTAGCAGGGTCAGGTGGTACCCAGTGCGGAAATTTTCTTGTCACCCCCAGCTTGACAAAACAGCAAAAATATGCGTTTAAAACAAATATTTTTGCCATTTTGTCAAGGCGGGGGTGACAAGTGTCATCACTGTGGGGGGAGACAAAATGGCAAAAATATGTGTTTAAAACACATATTTTTGCCTACACATATTTTTGCCTTTTTGTCACCCCCCCTGAGTTGACTGTTAAAGCAGCCCATCAGACCACAGCTGGTCAGGTCACAAAAGGTAAGCAGGAACTGAGGAACACAGTGTGCCTGACTCCCAGAAGGGACGGATAAACAATATGCTTCTGGGTGGAAGAGATTCTTATAAGTACATGGAAGGAAGGAAGGAGTCTAAACTTTTTGTGGGTAAGGAAGCAGTGTGATTCCTGTCTCCAGGATGTGCACACACCTCATGATATAAGAACTGGGATGAGGAACTGACAGGGCGGTAATGGGGGCTGTCTGCTAGGTATTTCCTGCAGTTACATTTAGCAAGTTACAATCAACTTCCTTATGTGGTTATCAGAAGCAAACGAGAGTGCTGATGCAGCTCGCCCCTGCCAAATCACCGCCTTGATCAGCGCCCTTCAATCCGAATTGATTAGACTCAGGAAGAGTTTGGAAACCCGGCATCAGGGCCAGCCTCTGCGATGAGTCTGCTCTCCGGCCTTTGACAGGGCCGACATGTCAGCAAGTCAATAAAAAAGGCTTAGTGTCAAAAGAGGTTCGAAAATCAGCGAGAAGGAAAAACTGTGTGCAATTGACACTACGGCTGAGCAGCAAAAGCAAGACAACAAAGGTGCCCGGATGACAGGCTGCAAGACCCCGGCAACGCCTGAGCACCCCAGAGGAGCTGTGGGGGGCACTGGGCAATCTGCTAAGAGCATGCGTGTGTCCAAGGCTTGAAAAAGGGTAACAGGGTGTCACTAAGGATGGAGTGTGAATAATGAAGGGAGAAGAGAGAGGAAGAGGTAACCCTGACGAGGGTGAGGGAAAGAGAGAGACCAACAGATAAAGAGAAAATAAAAGAGGAGACAAGGGATGTGTGCGTGTGTGTATATATATATATATAAATGTTAGGGAGCATTAGAAGCACAAAAGTGAGAGAGAGAAAAACAGATAAAGAGGAAATAAAAGAGGAGACAGGGGCTGTGTGCATGTGTGTGTGTGTGTGCCGCAATGGTAGAATGTAAGGGGACTATTAAAGAAGCAGATGAGTTTCCTATTGACTCCCCCTCGGAGAAAACCATTGAAATGGCCATTAAGGACATGCATTCCTCTGGAGCAATGGGGCCTGATGAACTTCCCATATCAGTACTGAAGCAGGACCCTGTTTCATGGAGCAAGATTCTTTTTCTATTATTTAGATCCTGCTTCATTAGTAAAATTGTGCCCTCTTCTTGGAAGGGGAGCATATTGGTTCCATTATTCAAGAAGGGCGATAGGGATAAGCCAATGAATTATCGCCAGATAGCCCTTCTTGATGCCATTGGAAAAGTCTTTTCCAAATGTCTCCTATCGTTAATTACTGATTGGGTTGATGTGAATCAGATATTACCCCTTGAACAAACTGGCTTCCGTAAGGGGCATGGCACATTGGATAACCTCACAGCCCTTCAGGTTATTTCTGACAAATATATAAGAGTTCGGGGGGAGGAGTGTATGCGGCTTTCATTGATTTCTCCACAGCATTCGACAAAGTTGACCGTCCCTTGCTGTGGAGAAAGCTATCCGACTTGGGTATGCCTCCTCTCCTATTAGATCTGGTGCGGTCTCTACATACGGACACCTGGTGCCGAGTGTTACAAGGTGGAGAAAGGGGTTTATCGCGGGTTATTCCCTCCATCAATGGATTAAAACAGGGTTGTCTTCTGGCCCCTTTACTTTTCTCCCTGTATATTGCTGACCTTCCAGCTTCGCTTTCATCTTGTGTTGGCATAGCCCCGGTAGTGGGGGGATCTTCCATTTCTTGCCTGCTATATGCAGACGATATCCTTATCCTAGATTTAACTCCCAAGGGACTGGCCAATCGTCTGCAGGCTTTACATCTTTTTGCAGAGACCCACTACGTGAGGATAAACGCCACAAAAAGTAAAATCATGTGCATTACAGGGAAGAAAAAATCTAAATCTGAGAATTTTGGTTGGTCAGTAGGTGGTCAGAAATTGGAGGTGGTTAAGACATATACCTTTTTAGGAAAAATAATTTCTGCCAACTTGAGTGAGAAGCCCCATATCGATAATAATTCCCGTAAAGCCAGATCCCAAGGCAAAAGTCTGAGTGCCCTTTATTCCCCCACAGGGAGAAGACATTTTGCTTGTCTACTGGAGGTTTTTAGGCAAAAATTCCATCAACCCTCCTGTACGGAATGGAACTGGTTGACTTAAAGTATTGGGGTTTTTTACAGACGGTAGAAGGAAAATTGTTAAGGTCAATAACTTCTCTCAACCCCGCCTGTTCTGTGGCCGCCTGTAGACTTGAATTCGGTCTCCGTAGCAGTTGGGCGCAGGGCCTGTCAGCTC